>NW_019384910.1:145596-273911 GCF_000671375.1 Centruroides sculpturatus
TTGCGTGTCGCTTCACGTTGAATTTTCGTCAATGTTAAGCTTAACGAAGACTATTGTATCATTAAAAATTATTTTTTTATTTTGTACGAACGAAATAAATATATTGAAAAATATAAAAACAATAAAAAATTATACTTCAGATGTTAATTTAGTATCAAAAACGTAAAATATTTGAGTAGCCCAAGACATAGCCAAAGATTGAAGCGCCACAGCACTGGCGAAAATTTAAATTTGCAGACTGAAATTCTTTCGGATGATTGACTTTCGGAAAATCGACGCTCTACTGTATAAACAATGACATAATGCTTGTGATAAAATGATTCACCAGAACATCTGTAAAAATTATCTGCCAATAGCCAAGAACTGGTGGAAACAGTATTGAACAAAAAGGAACAAGTCAAATTACTGTGGGATTTTCGAATCCGAATCAAACAAATACTGGCACATAATATGCCAAATTTGACAGCAGTAAAAAAAAAAAAGTGTAGCTAATAGATGCAGCAATACCCGTGAAAGAGCAAAAAAAAAAAAAAAAACCAGAAAAGCTCACAAAATAACTAAAAATGAGAAGTTTAAAGATTACGGCACAAACCGACAGTCGTGATCCCAATGGTCTTTGCCATACTGGGTGCCATGGCACTCAGAACATGTGTGTGTCAACATAATGTCTATTTGCCAAACTACAAAAAACCCCACTGCTACGATCCACACACATACTACACCAATACATTATAACATCTTAGTTTTCGGGAAAAAATGCAATGCATATGTTGCCCGATACCAACTGAAAAACAGTCAGCTGCAATTTTACAATGTTGACGTGTGTATTATTAATAATTTGGTCAAAAATTAAAACTGTGTCAACAGTTGATAAATACTACTAACTTTTATCCCATTTATTACTCTTCACATTTACTGTCGATAATAAAATACAATTCTTACCTTTAATAATTCATACAGATAAAATCTGATATCATAGTCTGTTAAGGTTTGATAGAGTTGCTGTAAAACAAATGAATAAAATTAGTAAAAATTTTTATTTAACACGTTTAACGCCATGCAACGCGCGCGCCGTCGTAATGGAAATTCCCGTACAGCGCCATACGACCGCCGGTAGACGTAAACAATGTAGTTTTACTCAAGGTTAAATTTTCCTGGCGTCGTATGACATTTTCTGCATACTTAGTGCTGGCCTCTCGTGGACATCTATTCAGTTAGCTTCGAACGCCGGCGGTCGTATGGCAAACCGATTCTAGCTACGACCGCCAGCGCATCGTGTAGCGTCGTGACACGATACAAGGTCGGCAGTCGTAGTTTTTTTTTAAAATAAAACTCTATTTTATATCTGATAGTGGTTTATTTTAATAGTAAATAATTTAAAATATCGAAAATTAGTTTAATTATCCTCTTTTATCGCATATAAAGTAAATAATATTATTTAAAAAAAATTAAAGTATATAAGTGCGTTTTAATATATATTTACAGAAAAAAAACATCATTTGCAGTCGAAACAAAGTGTGAAATACTTTAACACACAGATGTAAATACTTTTAAGTAGGGAAGGACGTCTAATTACAGTGGGGTTGTAAAATTTATTGCCTGGGAGAAAGCAGTGTCAGGTTCAAGGTCATACGACTCCCCGGTTTTTGTTTATATATACTTTTCTTATCGTCGCTCTTATGACTGTTGTATATCGACCCTTTTATTTACGTTATAATCAATTATTAGATATCAAATTTTCATTTTTTGGCCCCCCTGACGGAAAGTATCATATTACGACAAGCAGTTAACGTGTTAAATTTAAAAATGACTAAACATTTAAGGATCATACATGTTTTCCATAGTATAAATTCAAATTTCAAATGATATTTACCATTAATGATTAATAATTAGAAATTAAATTAATTAGAATAATTATAATCTAATGTGTTGTTATTAAAGTAATTAAAACACTAATTTAATTACAGTTTCATTGTAATTTAGTAAGTTTTATATTTATATCACTCTGATGTTATTTAATAAAAACAGAACTTAATCATTATATCTCTAACTGTATTACTATTTAAAAAACTCCACCATACCTTTAAAATGCAGTTTATTTTGCACACTTATCTAACGTTTTCGGTCAGATTCACAGACCTTCTTCAGGATCGAACTATCAGATTTCAAATTTGCAAAACGGAAATTCTAAAATGCACGTTCTATAATCTTCTCAAATTGCGCATGCTCATTATTATAATTTTAATGTCGCCGCTTTCCATGCCGATGCTATTTTGTTTGATTCACGGAAATTTATATTTGCCCTTTTTCTTTGCGCTTGTAAATGTGCCAGGCTTCTAAAGTGATAGTTAGATCCTGAAGAAGGTCTGTGAATCTGACCAAAAACGTTAGATAAGTGTGCAAAATAAACTGCATTTTAAAGGTATGGTGGAGTTTTTTATAGAACTTAATGGACAAGAAAACAACATTTAATATTTGTCTAATTGAAATTTCTGAAGTGTTTTACTATTTCTATATCATTTTCTTTGTAAAACATTTTATTTTTGACTGTAATAATTTATGAAATGTTTAAAAACTTAAAAAACCTTATAGTTCGACAGTAATTTGAAGTTTCTGGCTATCTTAAATGGCCACCTTCAGGTTCTCAATTAAGTATCCGAAAGTTTAATTTCTTTTGGACTATAAGTAGACTAACTGTAGTCTTCAAAACAAATTAATTTTGACTAAACGTACACGATCAGGCTATCATCTTATACCAATATTCATAGTTTTCGAATGAAATATTTAGACTATTCCAAAAGAAAAGATCGATGCAGAGCAGGCCACAAATTTGCAACTTCAGTTTACTACTTGTATGCACCAGTTATGTTACCCACACCAAAAAAGAATTTAAGAACAAATCAGCCAGATTATAATCAGGCTATAATACGATTACTATTTAATGTAGCTATTAATTAAATATTAAGTAATTTTGCCTACAGGTATGTAATTAAATTTATCAAGAGATGGTGCCTAATAATTATAAATTATTTATTTTAATTTACAAAGTTTCAAAAGAAAAGTATTGGCCCAGAGCGAGTCTCTAACCCACAAACAGTGCAGATGCATTACCAGTTATGAAACCCAGACCTCCGTATGATTTTCACCTTCAGAACTATTTATAATTAAGATATAACCATACCGGTTACTCATGACACTGACTAGGGATGACTTAAGCATCCACTTAATAGGACTCCTATCAAAAATCGTTAATGGATGCTTTTTTGTGTGTGTGTGTGTATATGCTGGGATAAAGCAATAACAGAATTTAAAATACAAAAATCCATAGAACATAAACATGCAATAGAACAAACTTTTTCCTTAATGCAATGCTTAAGTTTTGCTTTGTATTATTTACATTAATGGCTAAATATATGCATTCTATAATTATTTAAGATGACCAAGGAGATAAAAACCAAACAAACATCGAGTTTATGCCTAACTGATGAGAAATTTTCCACGTTTTATTCTCGTGTTTAATACTTAAATAGAGGCCCGTTTTCTATATAAAGTCTTCCCGGGCCACCTCCCTCGGTGCCTAATCCATCGACTAAACCTAAGACGGCCGAAAGTATCTGTTATAAATTATAGATGAATTTTTATTTTATTTTAATGTTTTACATCGCTGAATATTGTACTACTATAAATAGATTGAAATGCTAAATTTAAATATTGCCGACTCACCTTAAAATCTGTATTGTTCACGTGTTCAAATATTAAGGCTGGTGTTCGAGACTAAAAGAAAATCATTAGTTATATTCAAAATTTTTAAAGAGTATCATAAATATAATATTTATATATATTAAAAAAATTCTAACAACTTCAAAATATATAATAANTCACCTTAAAATCTGTATTGTTCACGTGTTCAAATATTAAGGCTGGTGTTCGAGACTAAAAGAAAATCATTAGTTATATTCAAAATTTTTAAAGAGTATCATAAATATAATATTTATATATATTAAAAAAATTCTAACAACTTCAAAATATATAATAACTTAAGCTTATATTTAATAAATAACATAAAATGCATACAATAGGATCTTTAACTACTGCCTGCAAGTTGATTATATTTGGTCCACCACGCAGATTTTCAAGAATTTTGATTTCTCGCTTAATCTTCTTTTTCTTGACAGGCTATCAAAGGAAAAGAACACATTAAGTCATTGTTTTTAATATAAAAACTCCATTCGAAATCAATCCTTAAACATCAATGCTAATTTTATAACAAATGGTCGTGAGGAGCCTGGTGAACTGTGTGGAATTAAACTGAATATTTTGTAAAAGTAAATTATTATTAATTTAAATTTTACAGTATTGTCTATGTGAGTTGTCAATAAAAAAAGAAAGAATATATCTTCTGCTGCTTCTAAAAATGATCCTGGTAACATTACAACCTTATGGATGCGACTGTATGTTGTGTGAACGAGCTTTCTCCCAGTGCAATGTAGAGTTTTCTGCCAAATTGTACTACCTTTACGCACTAATAAGACAAGTTTGTCAATGCTTCCTCTATTTCAGATTACAAAATCATGTTGCATCTTCCAATTTGACAGATTTGCGATCCAATTTGTATGTTTCAATCAGTGAAGGTTACATCCTCATTTTCACTATTACTATCACTTTCAGAATCTGATACATTAGTTGAGAGTTCCAGCATTTTTCCTCATTGAGAGATCCTTGAGTAGAGTAGAGAACACTTGTTACATAAAAAAAAATCGGTTTTATAATGATTTTATCTTATATTTCACTGAAAAAAGAACAATTCTTCAATGAAAAGTGCACGAGGAAGATCAAAAGGCTTTCATAAGTAATTAAAACAAACTAAAATTTCCTAATTTTTTTTTACATACGAGTCAGGAATTTAGAAACAAATCTAGACTTACATGAGTTATTTCACATTTTTTTAGAACTTTTTTTGATTAATCTATGGCATAAAGAAATGTAAAATCAAATAAGCAGCAGCATAAATCATAATTCCATGTCATACAGGTAAAATTTCTACCAGAAATAGATTTAAAGGTGTGAATGAGTCTGACACTTGCCAAAACCATTTAAAAGGTTGAATTTATCACAAATTCAGAAATTGTACAGTCAAGTCACAAAAAACTTTACATTTTCAATTAAGTATGCAATAATTATATATAATAAACCTTTTGTTATTTAAGTTTTATCACAGCATTTATTTATCTTGTCATACAAATGAAACTTATATTCATTGTTGATTATCATCTAATCAAGAAATTATTGTCAAATATATATGCTATTTTGGCGTAAATAATAATAATAATGTACAGTCGATCCCCCTATAACACAGCAGATACATTCTGGTTTTTATTAATCCATTTTCTACGAGTCCAGCCAATCACAGCCTAGCACGTATGCAGTTTACGGACTACGGCTGTTTGAAAGGTTTCTTCCATAAAATTAATCAATTCTAGACTAATTCGACTCAACATTTCCAAAATACGTATAATTTTTGGGGAATAATCCATATAAACTATGCTATAAACAAAAAATTGTAGGATTACTTACCGAGCGTGCACCATTCGACTACGCCATTGCTTAAGCTTGTTTTCGCCGTGGAGCTTCTCATTGAATGGCGCTCGCGTGCTTCCCGATAATTTTTTTTTTTTTTTTTTTGCAAAAAATTCGCTGAACTTTGGAGATATCATTAATATAAATATAATTTTTATGGACGTTAAAAATAAATGGTTTTTAGTAGGTCTGCTGCTCGTTTAAACTCAACGGTTTGTACAATATCCGCTATTGGTCTAGATTCGATCAATCCTGTCGCAACACGATGACGTTTTACTGAATTATACGAGTTTTTTTTTAGCATGTTTGTATGAATACTGTCGCAATTTTTTCACTGTGATATAGGAATCCAAACTACAGGGACTGTATTATTCAATTTTAAAAGCAGATGCAATACGACCTAATAGTAGCAGCAGTAGTATCAAAGGTAATAACAGATTTGCACATCACGCTGAATTTAAACAATGTTAGCAATGATGTTAAATAACTAATATCCCATATCGCTGCATAAAATGTATACCGCTAGAAAATTGACAGTAATGGGAAAAGGCATTCTATTTAAAAAATGACGAAGGAGTTACAAGATCTATACAACTTTTACTGTATTTACTCTGCATCTTTATCACATTATATTCTAAACTCACTGCATAAAATATATCCTGTTCCTGTGTCATTTTGTTGAATCTTCTCTTTATATCCCAACTTATTCTCAAAGAATTTATATATATTATTAATTTATTTCCAGATAGTGGTACAAAATCAAAAATGCTTGAAAACTAATATTCGAAGACAAGCAAATGAAGGTGTTATTTTACAATCATTTAAAACTTGATCATCATATATGTATGAAGTTGTAATGTATTTGACTTTCGCATAATGCAAATAATGAATATGGAATAATTTTTGGATAAATTAAAAATGGTTGTATTGATTTATAAAGGATTTTTAGGCCATTCATGTCTAATTTCTCAAGATTTTTAAGAAATAGATATTTTTAATTATTTAAATTAATATAAAGCAGTTAATTTTTTAAAATGTAATATTCAAATGTTAGATTAGAAGTTGTACAGGGCAATTTAACTCTAAACCAAACACTTATTTTGCTTGGTAACTCGGGACTGCAGTCACATTTTAACAACACTGTCTGTTTTACATTACAAAACAAGCTTCGAGAGATTCTTATTTGTCTCGTACCGAGTCTTGGTCCAAGACATACACAAATCTCTCAGATGATGCTAGAAGTGTCTGCCACTAGCATCCAGTCGCATTCAACCAAAACTGCAACACTGTGGAATCACATTTGCAAAGCCACCTAGCCAACAGGGTATCACATTTATTCTGAGTAATTGCAGCAACTGCTTCACTGTGAAATAAAGAATCACTCTGTTCACGTTTTGTGCTCATGTTCTCATTTTAAATGAAGATATTATGCATAATAAGTGTTTGGTCACAAGTGAATCGCTGTGTAGATTACATAATAGAATGTAAAGGCAGTATCTAAATCAATTTGATTCAGGTGTGTACACGTGCGCGATTATGTAAGACAAGAAGATACTTCTCAAAAACATTTAGACAAAAAGTTATCCCCTCGACTAAAAGTCTGTCAGTGTAAAATTAATACATAACATGCTGCCGCCACTTCCTTGTATCAGCAATATCTGAATTATATTTAAATAACAAAAGAAATTAAAATATAAAAGAAAAATTTAATACTTGAATGATTTTCTATGTCAAGTATTAAGCTTTTAAAATGCTATTTTTTAATTTATTTAACTGCAGAGATAAACAAACTTAACTTTCTCAATTTTTTTTATATGCAATTATATCAAAAACCAAAAAACTATATTAATTAAAAAACAATTATTTTACTACTGTAAATTTTGAAACCTTATTTATAATTGAAATTACGTTGAACTATTATAAACAGGTGCGATATAAATGTGTCAATTGTTATTGCATCGGTTATTGAATTTTTCAGAATCTCTCACAAAGTTAACAAATCTTTAATTGTATCACTTTAAATGCAGAAATGAAGTTAAGTTTATGTTTTGACTAAGTTTTATAATATACAAATACCTTTAAATTCCAAACATTTCGAACTTGGCCCACCGACATTACCAAAATGCATTTTTGGCAAAATTTCAGATTTAAAGAACAAAATATACAGCAACAGATATTTATATATCGCTTTTAATTTTTCTAGTGTAAAATTAGTTATGATTCGTTATAGATTTTTAACGACTTTCTCTTAACGCTTTATTTTTAGAATTACAATATATTCTTGTAAAATTATTTTTAAACATTAAATTTTATTGATTTTATTCCTTGTTATTAAATAAAATGCAGAGCATTTTTTAAACGAAATCTCTCTATTAAATAATAGTTAAAAGTTGACAAAAAGTATTCGTTGTCGGAATCTATCCAAGAAATTTAAAGTCGACTCAGTTTAAGGTTTAATTAATTAAGGCAGACAATTGAAATTTTTTAAAATTAATATTACTTTTGCTCTAAATTTTATATAATAAAATTAAAAATTGTATTGCCGTTCTACATTTTAAACTGCGAACAGATTTTGTAATATTTTTGGAAAAGTTCCAAACTCTGCCGTCACTTAGCAGAAACAAATCAAACATTTAAAATTGAGATTTCAATATATATTTTTAAGTTACGATTATTATAAAAAACTTAAAAATTATTATTAAAAACACTGCATCTCCTTAGACAATATTAAAATATATATGCTCTTTCCTGGAGTTTTAATAAACTTTATTATTTGCTTTTTGTCCTTATATTACAATTTTTGATACACGGAGGACATATCGCACACTATTGACATTTGTCAGAGTAATCAATTTTAATCATTAATCATTGTTTTGTAACATAATACTGCTCGTATGTTAGAGTCCGTAAACCCACCAAACAGTAATGATCACGGCCGATGACGGACGAGACTGTCAGAAATGTATATAGTAGTTATAATAAAACTGCATTCACCCGTTACTATTTGATTACTCTGACAAATGTCAATAGTTTGTGATAAGTCCTCCGTAGAGTCAAACCTTTAATATTTGCATTCTAGCACAAAGAATAAAAATTATTAAATATTTCAGTTACAGATTAGCTTAACATTATTTTACTTTATAATAAATTTTACATCCAGTTTTAGTTGTTATACTTAAACTGTTCTATTTCTTGGACAACTATTCTATTCATTTTACTGTAATGTTCCCAAAGACAAGCAATACCTCGCAATTTTATGGTCTCATTTGAATAACGTATAAACTTATCTTGATAGAGCACCTTGCCACAAATGAGTATCATTAGGTGTGTTTTGTCCTCGTCTTTTCACTTTATATGCAGATTGTGAGGCTCTGGATTCTTGGGACTTTTAAAAAGATTAAACAATTATAAAATTATTTTTCATCATTATTTCTTTTTTCCCTCCGGTTTTGTTGAAGCTAGATCTTTTGACCCCTTAGTACACTGCGTCACTTTGTTGGGTGACCGCTAGACTTTCAAAGATGTTTAGGTCATCCCTAAGGAAGGTCTCCCCTCACAACAGGGGATTAGTCAGTTCACCTTCGTTACAATGTACAAATCAGTAGCCAATTAACAAGAACCTCCACTTGTTACATGATAGAGAGTACAAAAAGGTCAACAAAATCATCACCCTGGTGGCCCGCGGATGTTTTGACTTTAGCTGCCGGAGGCAATTAAAGTAAGAAGTTGACAGTTTTTGTCAAAGTTATGATGGGAAAGTGTCACAATAATGGGGAGAAAGCATAATAAATCAAAAGAACTGTTTGATTAGCATAAACAGCTCTAGCTGCAAAGGCGATTGCATCAGATTTTCCTCGAGAATTTCCCCTTTGGGAGGTGTATAAAAAGGTGTTGCACTTGCACCTCTGGGCAGACATATCAACGGCAAACAGCCAAGAGGACATAGTGGACACAGCTAGGCAGACCCTGCCAGCAGACATCAAGGGACACCAGACCCATACCTCCATACCATCTGTTGCAACTCCTGCCTTCCTGACATTTTCTCTGACCTGAAGAGAAGGGAGACTACAATCAGGAACTGCTGATCTGAGGACGTTTTGACAACCTCCAATACGACGAAATCGGAAATCCGCGAGTTAATCAACTAACCACATTTCGATACTCTCTTTCATTTCCCGTCACTCTCTCGATCATAGCTTAAGATTCGACAATATTAGATCTCTAGAGTTAGATCTTAGGTAGTTAGTTAAGAGTCTTATTAGACGATTTATTGTAACCTTTTTGATTTGTATTGTTTATATAAGTTATAAAATAAAGATATTTAATTGACTATTTTATTATGTGTCATCCTTGAGTGCAATCGGTACCTTGTCACGATCTCACTATCCCTCTCCACTCATATTTTAGCCCTCCTATAAAGCCATCTCTGACCGAGCCGCCGGTAAGCGGGAAGCAGCTCGACGCTCTACCCCTCCGTTCTCACACAGATATTTCACTGTATTAGTATCCAGTCCAAGTGAATCACCAGGTATTGTCATTGTGTTGTGCATTTGTGAAAAGAATGTTATCTATAAGAACGGCACTCTTAACTATCACCTCTATACAGGGGAAAGACTAGTGTCATTATGAAGGGCTTTAAGATGTTTATTATCTAGTGTCATTATGATCTTTCTTTTAACTTAAACCTGTTTCAATGCCTTTATTATAGAATAAGATATAGAAGAAAATCTCTTAAGATTGTTTCTCTTCTTTAATACCATGTTTTTGCTGCTATTTGTCACACACCTTTTTTAAATTAATTGTTCACTAAACATACCCTAATCCTTTTTACAATTACCTTCAAATTCTTATACAATTAGCAGCTTTCTTCTTAATACTAAAATTTGGAACTCTCAAAATATTTAAAAATATAGTACAGTAACACATTATATTATATTAGAGATATCTATAAGACAGTATCACTTTATAATTTTCAACAAGAAAATACAGCTACTTTAAAAGAAACAGTTTAAAATAACGGAAAATTTTTGTTCAATTACTGCTCTAAGTTGGATCTACAGCTCTGAATGCTCTTTATATTCTTGTGTATATGTGCAGTCACATAATTGTACAGCTTTATAATTGTTTAATCGTATATAGATTTACTGCTTCTTATTCTCCTGTTTCATTTCTAATTTTGTATTGCTCCATTTTGTTACGCTTTGTTTCTGTCATGTATAAGCCATATGCTGAATAAAATAAATAACCAATTCAGTGTTTGCATACAATATAAATCAGTAAATGAACTTTACAAGCTTATTTTCAAGCTTGTAAAGTTCATTTACATATTTGGACTGGAAGTAATTAGGTTTCTTCTATCTTATATCGTCATTATTAAATCAGAAATAAATTAATTTCAAAAATTCCAGAAGAAAAGATCAGCCTGGAATGCAACTCAGACAGCTCCTGCAGATGCATTGTCAGTTATTCTATCTAAATTTTTTTAGCTCTCTTCTACCCTTTGATCATTGAAAGGACCTTTTTTCATACCATCATAGATTTAGCCAGGCCCACAATGGAGACAGCAAAGTGACAAGGAACTGGCCAAGACAGACCACCATGAAAAACACCTAGAGGTTTTCCACTATCCAATTCAATGTGGGTCCTCCAGAATATAAGCTGATACCTTAACTGCCTCAGCCATCTACTGTAATAATTTCTAATTATAATAGACTTTTGCCAATCTGGGGCCGTATTCTGGTCACTTATCTCTCGTCTCTTCTTTCACCAACGAATGACGTCAAAGCAAGAGATGAAATTCGTCTCTCATACACAGTGGCAATTCTGGTCGTTCGTAACAATCTCGTCTTTGTTGTTGACATCACAATTCTATTCGGTTGATTATACATGTTTGGATTATCTGTGTGCACAACATGGTATAGGATTTTAACCAATGAAATTGTAAAATTTTCGAAAATGCAAAGTACGTAATCAAGATCACATGGCAAGGAAAGCACGTGTTCAAATAAAGCATGTAATTTCGACAAACTTGTTTTTAAAACATTTTTACAGATTGTAATGTCAATGTCTTTTAACAAAAATATTTTAATAACCTAAGTTAGAAAAGCATGCATACTTGGATATTTTTTGAAATACTACCATCTAATTTCTCCTTAACTATCTAAGTAAGATTATCATATTCGATAGTTCAATAATTGATGTAGGATTAAAAAAAAAAATGGAATCAGTGACATTTCAGAGTAGGCACTGGAAAAAAATCAGAAGCATTTTCTCTCTGGAAATATTCTTTCCCGAGTAGAGAATGTTCTCTAATACGATTGTACAGCGCAAGTAGCATCCAGTCGTCCATATTGGATATAACGAAATCAAGGCAAAAGACGATAGACTGGTCAAAAGACAACTACCCGTTCGCCTCTGACAAATGAGAGAAGCGAAAAGAGAAAAAATTGTCCAGAATTGCATTTAGAGAGATGCGATGATCTCTCAAGACAAACAAATGATCAGCCAATCAGCGACCGACTTGTGAGAGACGACAGACAAGAGACAATGACCAGAATACAGCCCCTGGTTTCTCAATCATCCACTATATGTTCCAGTGAGATCACATTTCCATTTCCATGAAAATGTTTGTCACGTCACACATTGTTTCCCTGATATACAGGTTTCATTTCTGTACAGTACTGCATGTTGATGCATCTTCTTATTTGCCTGTCTACCTCCAAAAATAATCAGTGTCAAAGGGTAATGGTTCATGCCATTCATTGCCTTTAAACAACTCAGTAATCCTTGCTAATCTGGCCTCTTCCTACATAAGGAACAGTCAGATTAAGGAAAGTTTGCTGTACTATTACAAAATATCTTAACTATTTATATCACTCTAAGTCTAAATTCATTAAATCAGAATCCTTAGACTGAAAAGCATGAAAAGTCAGAACATTGAATCGGTACACTTATCTACAATCCACACACAATGAAGTGGCCTCTATTTCTTTAGGTTATATGAGGTTTCTATAACTTATGGGGACAGTCCACTTTTACGAAATAATTAAGAGTTCATTTGTTTTGGGTTTGGAAAATTTGAAGTTTTTGTTTTAGTCGATTCCTTTATTTTAGAAATGAATTCAACTCAGAAAAGACAGCAGTCTAGAAATATATTATTACATGTATTAAAGCAGTGAAAATAAGCTTATGCTACTGGCATAAATGAAAACTACTATAAAATGATTCAATGGAAGATACAATTAATGTAACACCAGGCAAAAAAAATTGCCCTTCCTCCAGAAATGTTCTGTCACTTCTATTACTGCTAAATTAATCTCTCAATATCTTCTATTATTAAAAAACAAAACTGATACACAATAAAATCAAGTTTTTATCCTGCATAAACTAACAGAAATTAGAAGTTAAATTTAACTCATTTCACATTCAAATAATTTTTATAACGTAACTTCCTTGTACCAAGTGGAATTGCCAACTACGCCTTCATATGGCTTAAAGAACTAGAAAGGCCACCTCATTGCATGTGGACTAATATAAATATAGTCTACATGCAATGGGATGGCCTTTCTAATTATTCTTCAAGACACACATGAAGACACAGTATTAATTAGACAATTCCACTTGGTACAGAGATGATGTACCAAGTGGAATCATTTATATATTGTACTGTACGTCAAAGTAAATGTTAAGATATGTAATTTAGAGAGAGATACACACACACACATACATTTTAAATAGTAATATAACATAAAATTTACTCTAAACTTGTTTTAATAAAAGAGAACTTTTTTATCTTACCTTCAATATTTTTACTACACATTTCTCATTGTTAGTAATATTGATTGCTTCAAACACTTCGCTGTATTTTCCTCGACCAAGTTTTCTCACTAACTGATAATCGTCTTGATTCCCCCATTCGACGACGTGCGATTCGTAATCCCAATATTCCCGAGGTCTATGCGAGTTCACATCTGCATAGATTCGAGCTCTACTCGACAGAGGCATTATATGATGAATTGCAGAAAATGAAAATGGAAGAACAGAGAGGTAGAAGTAATTGGGACAAACAGCCCAAGCTGATTTAAGTTGATGTAACACCTTTAGTTATATGATCTGGAAAAAAATTATATATTATTATTACTATTCATGTATTACTTAAATTATAAATGAATTTATACCTCATTTAAAATATTTAAAAATAAAAGTATAAAAAAAAATACAGAAATGGGAATGACAGCTTTAACATTTTTCAAGAATTCATAGTGATGAATGTTCATTGTTAAAACACTTAAAAACATTCATTAATTAAACATTAAAAATGTAAAACTAATTTCAAGCATACTGGTTGGTACAAAAGTCACTTCCCAGATGGACAGAGGACACATTGCAAATTACAGATGAAAGACAATGTAAATGGCTTTAATGACATAATATAGTTGTATACCACAACACTCATGTTAAAAAGTGTTG
This sequence comes from Centruroides sculpturatus, assembly GCF_000671375.1. Lineage (NCBI taxonomy): Eukaryota > Metazoa > Arthropoda > Arachnida > Scorpiones > Buthidae > Centruroides > Centruroides sculpturatus. The sequence goes on from NW_019384910.1 coordinate 159,643, forward strand.
TCTGTGCACTCAAATATATTGTACACAATGCAGGGCTTCACATGTCACTGCTGCAAGAGTCACATATGGACTGTTGTGAAGAATGGTACCAATTCTTTCCTTCAACTCAATGAATAAGGTAGACAATATCTGGAAGAGACATTGATTCACACTGTCTCACAAGAGGAAATCCATTAGATGTTGGAGAAGCATAGATGCCATGATGATGGTCCTAGAAACACTGCATTAAGCATCTCCTAAACAGGGTGCACTGTCACAACATTCTGCTGGAACCAAAGATCCTGTCGTTGACTCAGAAAGATCACGCAGAAATTCCCATGCATCTCGTCAACAGTGTATTTTTCACAATTAATTCTTTATACAATAGTTTTTTTGCTTTATAAACTATAATTAAAGCATAGCATATCAGAAACTTAATCTTTAAAATTAAAATCTTAATCTTGTCTTGACTTTACTTATGGATCTTTGTCTTAATTTTGATCCTCAATTACAAGTTGATCTTGCTTAGTATCATTGACAAATGTACTGAATTAACTGTCTTGAAAACAGCCACCCTTTACAATTACATTTTACCTCTCTCCTTTGAAGTGTCACGTTTCAAAAAAGTACCATAATTTCATACAGATATTCCCCAAGTTAACTGTTCTCGAAGAATAATTTGAAAGGGAAGGATCGGGTAATACAATGTGGTAGGTTATACTAATTTTAAATTTCAGATTCCAATTAAAGTTGATTCACACTCTGACTGGCAGTAGTAGGCAGCCAACCAGACTAATAATTAGCTATTCGTACACTTGCAAGAAATGAAATTAAGTATTTAACTACAATATATTCCCCACTATTCCTTACAACCATGACCTCTTTCAATGGATTGAAATTTAATTTTTAAATAAATACTTGCAATAAGATAAATCTATCTTCAGTCTAATAAAAAATACAAGACAATAGAAAGAATTAAATTTTTCATACAATTATTTACAATTAAAGTTTCAACTAGCACTAATATATCATCAATATCATCATACAACATAAATTAAGTTTAATAATTAATTTAAAAATTATTGTAATTATTAGCTAATGTGAGTAAGATAGTGGTGTAACCATCTACATTTAGAAAAAAATTATATTAATTATTAATATTTAAACAAAGTATAGTCTGAATAATCCTGATATTAATATGATTGTTATATTGATAGGATATTTGAGATTGGTTGTTTACATACGAGGTGTGGCTATTAAATAATGAGACTGATGCTGCTATAGAAGAAGTATGCATGTGCCAAACACCAGCGACCAACAGCTGTTTAGATTAAGTCTTCTCTTTCGAGTGCAGTACCTCTCGCTTCTGTAAACAAATCCGTATAGCCGTAGCCTTCGTACGCATTAGAGTTGTTTTTTTGTTTCGCCAGAAAAATGTTAAGTGTAACAATAGAGCAACAAATTGTTGTGAAATTTCACATGAAACTTGGAAAAACCACTACTGAAACTTAAGCAAGAGCCAAAAAAGCTCGAATGAGCAAATCAAAATTCAAAGCAATGATGATTGTTTTTTTCAATATTCATGGGATTGTGTACCCTCACTGGGTTCCTGAAGGTCAAACTATTAATCAACATTACTGTTAAATAAAAGTTTATTACCTTCACGTTCTTACTGAACTCCGTGAAAGAATAAAGAAAAAACAACCGGGATGTGGAAGAACGAGTCATGGGTTCTCCACCAAGACAATGTGCCAGCTCATTCTGCATTGTCTGTCAGGAGGTTTCTAGCCAAGTACAGCATCCCAGTGTTAGACCATCCACCTTATTTGCTGGATCTTGAGCCGTGCGACTATCTGTTTCCTAAGGTAAAATCTGCATTAAAAGGAACAAGATTTGAGTCCATTAAAGCTGTGAAAGAGAAAGCGGCACGCGTCCTGAAGGAGCTGACAGAAGACTTCCAGCACTGTTTCGAACAATGGAAGATTCGCATGGAGCGTTGTCGGGATAGAGGGGTGTATATTAAAGGTAATAAGTAAATATGTATAAGGACCTTGAATAAGTTCTCGCTGTTTTTTTGTGAAAATTAACACTTTATTTAAAAAAAGTCGTAATAAACACGTCACTGAAAGTATTGTCCATCACTAGAAATGGGAATGACAGCTTTAACATTTTTCAAGAATTCATAGTGATGAATGTTCATTGTTAAAACACTTAAAAACATTCATTAATTAAACATTAAAAATGTAAAACTAATNCCTTATATTACAATTTTTGATACACGGAGGACATATCGCACACTATTGACATTTGTCAGAGTAATCAATTTTAATCATTAATCATTGTTTTGTAACATAATACCGCTCGTATGTTAGAGTCCGTAAACCCACCAAACAGTAATGATCACGGCCGATGACGGACGAGACTGTCAGAAATGTATATAGTAGTTATAATAAAACTGCATTCACCCGTTACTATTTGATTACTCTGACAAATGTCAATAGTTTGTGATAAGTCCTCCGTAGAGTCAAACCTTTAATATTTGCATTCTAGCACAAATAATAAAAATTATTAAATATTTCAGTTACAGATTAGCTTAACATTATTTTACTTTATAATAAATTTTACATCCAGTTTTAGTTGTTATACTTAAACTGTTCTATTTCTTGGACAACTATTCTATTCATTTTACTGTAATGTTCCCAAAGACAAGCAATACCTCGCAATTTTATGGTCTCATTTGAATAACGTATAAACTTATCTTGATAGAGCACCTTGCCACAAATGAGTATCATTAGGTGTGTTTTGTCCTCGTCTTTTCACTTTATATGCAGATTGTGAGGCTCTGGATTCTTGGGACTTTTAAAAAGATTAAACAATTATAAAATTATTTTTCATCATTATTTCTTTTTTCCCTCCGGTTTTGTTGAAGCTAGATCTTTTGACCCCTTAGTACACTGCGTCACTTTGTTGGGTGACCGCTAGACTTTCAAAGATGTTTAGGTCATCCCTAAGGAAGGTCTCCCCTCACAACAGGGGATTAGTCAGTTCACCTTCGTTACAATGTACAAATCAGTAGCCAATTAACAAGAACCTCCACTTGTTACATGATAGAGAGTACAAAAAGGTCAACAAAATCATCACCCTGGTGGCCCGCGGATGTTTTGACTTTAGCTGCCGGAGGCAATTAAAGTAAGAAGTTGACAGTTTTTGTCAAAGTTATGATGGGAAAGTGTCACAATAATGGGGAGAAAGCATAATAAATCAAAAGAACTGTTTGATTAGCATAAACAGCTCTAGCTGCAAAGGCGATTGCATCAGATTTTCCTCGAGAATTTCCCCTTTGGGAGGTGTATAAAAAGGTGTTGCACTTGCACCTCTGGGCAGACATATCAACGGCAAACAGCCAAGAGGACATAGTGGACACAGCTAGGCAGACCCTGCCAGCAGACATCAAGGGACACCAGACCCATACCTCCATACCATCTGTTGCAACTCCTGCCTTCCTGACATTTTCTCTGACCTGAAGAGAAGGGAGACTACAATCAGGAACTGCTGATCTGAGGACGTTTTGACAACCTCCAATACGACGAAATCGGAAATCCGCGAGTTAATCAACTAACCACATTTCGATACTCTCTTTCATTTCCCGTCACTCTCTCGATCATAGCTTAAGATTCGACAATATTAGATCTCTAGAGTTAGATCTTAGGTAGTTAGTTAAGAGTCTTATTAGACGATTTATTGTAACCTTTTTGATTTGTATTGTTTATATAAGTTATAAAATAAAGATATTTAATTGACTATTTTATTATGTGTCATCCTTGAGTGCAATCGGTACCTTGTCACGATCTCACTATCCCTCTCCACTCATATTTTAGCCCTCCTATAAAGCCATCTCTGACCGAGCCGCCGGTAAGCGGGAAGCAGCTCGACGCTCTACCCCTCCGTTCTCACACAGATATTTCACTGTATTAGTATCCAGTCCAAGTGAATCACCAGGTATTGTCATTGTGTTGTGCATTTGTGAAAAGAATGTTATCTATAAGAACGGCACTCTTAACTATCACCTCTATACAGGGGAAAGACTAGTGTCATTATGAAGGGCTTTAAGATGTTTATTATCTAGTGTCATTATGATCTTTCTTTTAACTTAAACCTGTTTCAATGCCTTTATTATAGAATAGGGTATAGAAAAAAATCTCTTAAGATTGTTTCTCTTCTTTAATTCCATGTTTTTGCTACTATTTGTCTCACACCTTTTTTAAAATAATTGCTCACTAAACATACCCTAATCCTTTTTACAATTACCTTCAAATTCTTATACAATTAGCAGCTTTCTTCTTAATACTAAAATTTGGAACTCTCAAAATATTTAAAAATATAGTACAGTAACACATTATATTATATTAGAGATATCTATAAGACAGTATCACTTTATAATTTTCAACAAGAAAATACAGCTACTTTAAAAGAAACAGTTTAAAATAACGGAAAATTTTTGTTCAATTACTGCTCTAAGTTGGATCTACAGCTCTGAATGCTCTTTATATTCTTGTGTATATGTGCAGTCACATAATTGTACAGCTTTATAATTGTTTAATCGTATATAGATTTACTGCTTCTTATTCTCCTGTTTCATTTCTAATTTTGTATTGCTCCATTTTGTTACGCTTTGTTTCTGTCATGTATAAGCCATATGCTGAATAAAATAAATAACCAATTCAGTGTTTGCATACAATATAAATCAGTAAATGAACTTTACAAGCTTATTTTCAAGCTTGTAAAGTTCATTTACATATTTGGACTGGAAGTAATTAGGTTTCTTCTATCTTATATCGTCATTATTAAATCAGAAATAAATTAATTTCAAAAATTCCAGAAGAAAAGATCAGCCTGGAATGCAACTCAGACAGCTCCTGCAGATGCATTGTCAGTTATTCTATCTAAATTTTTTTAGCTCTCTTCTACCCTTTGATCATTGAAAGGACCTTTTTTCATACCATCATAGATTTAGCCAGGCCCACAATGGAGACAGCAAAGTGACAAGGAACTGGCCAAGACAGACCACCATGAAAAACACCTAGAGGTTTTCCACTATCCAATTCAATGTGGGTCCTCCAGAATATAAGCTGATACCTTAACTGCCTCAGCCATCTACTGTAATAATTTCTAATTATAATAGACTTTTGCCAATCTGGGGCCGTATTCTGGTCACTTATCTCTCGTCTCTTCTTTCACCAACGAATGACGTCAAAGCAAGAGATGAAATTCGTCTCTCATACACAGTGGCAATTCTGGTCGTTCGTAACAATCTCGTCTTTGTTGTTGACATCACAATTCTATTCGGTTGATTATACATGTTTGGATTATCTGTGTGCACAACATGGTATAGGATTTTAACCAATGAAATTGTAAAATTTTCGAAAATGCAAAGTACGTAATCAAGATCACATGGCAAGGAAAGCACGTGTTCAAATAAAGCATGTAATTTCGACAAACTTGTTTTTAAAACATTTTTACAGATTGTAATGTCAATGTCTTTTAACAAAAATATTTTAATAACCTAAGTTAGAAAAGCATGCATACTTGGATATTTTTTGAAATACTACCATCTAATTTCTCCTTAACTATCTAAGTAAGATTATCATATTCGATAGTTCAATAATTGATGTAGGATTAAAAAAAAAAATGGAATCAGTGACATTTCAGAGTAGGCACTGGAAAAAAATCAGAAGCATTTTCTCTCTGGAAATATTCTTTCCCGAGTAGAGAATGTTCTCTAATACGATTGTACAGCGCAAGTAGCATCCAGTCGTCCATATTGGATATAACGAAATCAAGGCAAAAGACGATAGACTGGTCAAAAGACAACTACCCGTTCGCCTCTGACAAATGAGAGAAGCGAAAAGAGAAAAAATTGTCCAGAATTGCATTTAGAGAGATGCGATGATCTCTCAAGACAAACAAATGATCAGCCAATCAGCGACCGACTTGTGAGAGACGACAGACAAGAGACAATGACCAGAATACAGCCCCTGGTTTCTCAATCATCCACTATATGTTCCAGTGAGATCACATTTCCATTTCCATGAAAATGTTTGTCACGTCACACATTGTTTCCCTGATATACAGGTTTCATTTCTGTACAGTACTGCATGTTGATGCATCTTCTTATTTGCCTGTCTACCTCCAAAAATAATCAGTGTCAAAGGGTAATGGTTCATGCCATTCATTGCCTTTAAACAACTCAGTAATCCTTGCTAATCTGGCCTCTTCCTACATAAGGAACAGTCAGATTAAGGAAAGTTTGCTGTACTATTACAAAATATCTTAACTATTTATATCACTCTAAGTCTAAATTCATTAAATCAGAATCCTTAGACTGAAAAGCATGAAAAGTCAGAACATTGAATCGGTACACTTATCTACAATCCACACACAATGAAGTGGCCTCTATTTCTTTAGGTTATATGAGGTTTCTATAACTTATGGGGACAGTCCACTTTTACGAAATAATTAAGAGTTCATTTGTTTTGGGTTTGGAAAATTTGAAGTTTTTGTTTTAGTCGATTCCTTTATTTTAGAAATGAATTCAACTCAGAAAAGACAGCAGTCTAGAAATATATTATTACATGTATTAAAGCAGTGAAAATAAGCTTATGCTACTGGCATAAATGAAAACTACTATAAAATGATTCAATGGAAGATACAATTAATGTAACACCAGGCAAAAAAAATTGCCCTTCCTCCAGAAATGTTCTGTCACTTCTATTACTGCTAAATTAATCTCTCAATATCTTCTATTATTAAAAAACAAAACTGATACACAATAAAATCAAGTTTTTATCCTGCATAAACTAACAGAAATTAGAAGTTAAATTTAACTCATTTCACATTCAAATAATTTTTATAACGTAACTTCCTTGTACCAAGTGGAATTGCCAACTACGCCTTCATATGGCTTAAAGAACTAGAAAGGCCACCTCATTGCATGTGGACTAATATAAATATAGTCTACATGCAATGGGATGGCCTTTCTAATTATTCTTCAAGACACACATGAAGACACAGTATTAATTAGACAATTCCACTTGGTACAGAGATGATGTACCAAGTGGAATCATTTATATATTGTACTGTACGTCAAAGTAAATGTTAAGATATGTAATTTAGAGAGAGATACACACACACACATACATTTTAAATAGTAATATAACATAAAATTTACTCTAAACTTGTTTTAATAAAAGAGAACTTTTTTATCTTACCTTCAATATTTTTACTACACATTTCTCATTGTTAGTAATATTGATTGCTTCAAACACTTCGCTGTATTTTCCTCGACCAAGTTTTCTCACTAACTGATAATCGTCTTGATTCCCCCATTCGACGACGTGCGATTCGTAATCCCAATATTCCCGAGGTCTATGCGAGTTCACATCTGCATAGATTCGAGCTCTACTCGACAGAGGCATTATATGATGAATTGCAGAAAATGAAAATGGAAGAACAGAGAGGTAGAAGTAATTGGGACAAACAGCCCAAGCTGATTTAAGTTGATGTAACACCTTTAGTTATATGATCTGGAAAAAAATTATATATTATTATTACTATTCATGTATTACTTAAATTATAAATGAATTTATACCTCATTTAAAATATTTAAAAATAAAAGTATAAAAAAAAATACAGAAATGGGAATGACAGCTTTAACATTTTTCAAGAATTCATAGTGATGAATGTTCATTGTTAAAACACTTAAAAACATTCATTAATTAAACATTAAAAATGTAAAACTAATTTCAAGCATACTGGTTGGTACAAAAGTCACTTCCCAGATGGACAGAGGACACATTGCAAATTACAGATGAAAGACAATGTAAATGGCTTTAATGACATAATATAGTTGTATACCACAACACTCATGTTAAAAAGTGTTGTCTGTGCACTCAAATATATTGTACACAATGCAGGGCTTCACATGTCACTGCTGCAAGAGTCACATATGGACTGTTGTGAAGAATGGTACCAATTCTTTCCTTCAACTCAATGAATAAGGTAGACAATATCTGGAAGAGACATTGATTCACACTGTCTCACAAGAGGAAATCCATTAGATGTTGGAGAAGCATAGATGCCATGATGATGGTCCTAGAAACACTGCATTAAGCATCTCCTAAACAGGGTGCACTGTCACAACATTCTGCTGGAACCAAAGATCCTGTCGTTGACTCAGAAAGATCACGCAGAAATTCCCATGCATCTCGTCAACAGTGTATTTTTCACAATTAATTCTTTATACAATAGTTTTTTTGCTTTATAAACTATAATTAAAGCATAGCATATCAGAAACTTAATCTTTAAAATTAAAATCTTAATCTTGTCTTGACTTTACTTATGGATCTTTGTCTTAATTTTGATCCTCAATTACAAGTTGATCTTGCTTAGTATCATTGACAAATGTACTGAATTAACTGTCTTGAAAACAGCCACCCTTTACAATTACATTTTACCTCTCTCCTTTGAAGTGTCACGTTTCAAAAAAGTACCATAATTTCATACAGATATTCCCCAAGTTAACTGTTCTCGAAGAATAATTTGAAAGGGAAGGATCGGGTAATACAATGTGGTAGGTTATACTAATTTTAAATTTCAGATTCCAATTAAAGTTGATTCACACTCTGACTGGCAGTAGTAGGCAGCCAACCAGACTAATAATTAGCTATTCGTACACTTGCAAGAAATGAAATTAAGTATTTAACTACAATATATTCCCCACTATTCCTTACAACCATGACCTCTTTCAATGGATTGAAATTTAATTTTTAAATAAATACTTGCAATAAGATAAATCTATCTTCAGTCTAATAAAAAATACAAGACAATAGAAAGAATTAAATTTTTCATACAATTATTTACAATTAAAGTTTCAACTAGCACTAATATATCATCAATATCATCATACAACATAAATTAAGTTTAATAATTAATTTAAAAATTATTGTAATTATTAGCTAATGTGAGTAAGATAGTGGAGTAACCATCTACATTTAGAAAAAAATTATATTAATTATTAATATTTAAACAAAGTATAGTCTGAATAATCCTGATATTAATATGATTGTTATATTGATAGGATATTTGAGATTGGTTGTTTACATACGAGGTGTGGCTATTAAATAATGAGACTGATGCTGCTATAGAAGAAGTATGCATGTGCCAAACACCAGCGACCAACAGCTGTTTAGATTAAGTCTTCTCTTTCGAGTGCAGTACCTNATTTTTATAACGTAACTTCCTTGTACCAAGTGGAATTGCCTACTATGCCTTCATATAGCTTAAAGAAGAACTAGAAAGGCTACTTCATTACATGTGGACTAATATAAATACAGTAATACCTTGATTTACGCGAACCCAGAGTTACGTGATTTTCAAATCTCGTGGAATCGTCTTTTGTTTGAGCGCTAGGCAACTCTTGATTACTCACTCCCCCACACTCTTGTTCAGCTTATATGTTTGGATGTGTTGCGCGGAATTGACGCATAGCTACAATTTATTTTGTGTTATTTATTTCTGTGTATTTTATATCTACGGAGACTTCACTATGTGGTGATTTCTTGTAACCGCGAATAAATCAAAAGACGAGATAAGATTAACAAGAACATTTATTAGCTTACATACCTCCAACTTGGATTTTACACAAATTGCGAAATTATACCCCGACTTACGCGGTTATCGCTCGATCCCACCTATTGCGTAAGTTCGAGGTATCACTGTATAGTCTACATGCAATGGGATGGCCTTTCTAATTATTCTTCAAGACATACATGAAGACACAGTATNGTCTAAACCAATCTCTGCATGTTGTTTCCGACAGAGCATGGTCGCCGTAAGTCTCAACAAGAATTGTGTGCGCTTCTGCTGCAGATTTTTTTTGAATAAAATAGTGCAATAAAATTCCTCGCAAATACTCTTTTTTTTGGCACGAAACTAGACATGTTTAACACAATGAAAAAATAAGTTGTTTAACACTTCGGTGAAATGACGTATACTGAATTTCAAGGTCACTTATTGTACTTCCTTACAGATGCGTCACCATCTAAAAATAAACACACGTGGTTCTGGTAACGCCATCTGTTGGAAAACAGCGAGAACTTATTCAAGGTCCTTATATGAAATCAAAATAACATGTTTTACAGTGTCAGTCTCGTTATTTAATAGCCATACCTCGTATATCTACAATGATTTGTTAACAGAAATGAAACAGAAAATACAATATTTTAATGCTTGAGATGGCAACTTCTAAATTGCATACTGATAATTTTATCTTGCTTTTGACCTCTGCATCAAAGGAATGGTTATATGGTAGGGTGTTATGCAAAGGTTTTATTTTTGTTCTTACAATTTCTACAGGGTATATATACACTCGTGTATTATCTGCACAAAATTATGGTGTATAGAATTCAATATCTGAATTACTGGAGTAAATTTAGACATGTTGTAATGGTGTTACAATAGAAAAATGCATTTTATTGTAGATCTTTACCTTTTTTTCTGAATACTACAAGATTTACACAAGCAATACTTGGTTTTAGGATTGAATCAATCTATAAACTCCATTACCAATAATATCTCAAGTAAAATTGTCTAAATGGGCATATTCAGATCAGAAACAATTTGCACATGATATTTAATTATTCCTCTGATAACAACTGTGGCAATATTGCTAATACAAGTCACATTTAAATAACAAACTTAATCTGTTCATGTACTCAGATTACAACTAAACTTGCAATTTATTCCAGCATATTAATTAAATTTTAATATGAACTACAAGTTTTGTGTGATTACTATTTGATAATACCATTGATTTCTGATGAAGTAAGAGTTCTACTATACCAGCTATACACAAATACATAAATGTAAGTGAAATGCACGCCAAACTATTGCTGCTTGCTTAATTTTGGACATTTCTGATTATATTTTTTTACTATTATATGTTTGTTGTGTTAAAAAAATTAAAATCATGACAACTAACTTTTCAAACTATAAACTCTGATTTAGCATATCATTTGTTACAAACTGGCACTACGTATCTCAAACAACAAGAATTACATACATTTACAAGGTCTACAAAAGTTGAATTTGAGAGCTTAAAAGTCATGATTTGGCTATGAGAGTTTTCCTGAAGTCATTTTCTCCGAAAGTATTTTTAAAAGCTGCATTGTGTAAATGATGAATCATGATGTATCTCATCAATTTATCGTCAAACTCATTGCCTCCAAGATATGTTGAGCTCGGCAATTGGTTTTCCCAAAGTGAATTCACCAATTACATCACTACACCTTAGCCACTTAGTTATCAACAAGTTTCCAAAGGTAACTTTAGCAATATTCCCAATGCAAAAATTCTATGTTTATTCATTCACAGATATCAAAATATCCTCTAATATTTGAAAACATTTAATATATTTATGTAGTGAACACATTAGCGAGTCATTTATCAATTCTAAAAGTTTATTGCATTTACAAAGATTATTGCATCTTATAATATTAAAAAAGCATGTACAAGTGAATGTACAGCACTGCTATTAAATAAGTTTAAAATCTTGATAAATGGTATTGTTTTAATTATGTTTATCTATCAATCTAAAAGTAGTTTTGTTAAACAGAATCACAGTTAAGATATATTCTTAAGATTACTTTAAGAATGGTTAAAATCAGATTGGACCAGCTGCATTTATGCCTAATGCAGCTGTATTAGTGATTCAGTTACCTCCGATAAAATAATCATAAATAAAATCACGAACAATAACTTATGCAGCTGTTCCAAACTGGCTTTAATTGTAGTTAAAATCATTTTTAAAAAAAATACATATTCATTAAATGACATTTGGGCATTGACTTTCCAATAAACTAAAAAAATCTATTCTGGACATCAAAGAAAATTGTTATTTTCAATAAATAACAAAATTTTTCATACTATTTAAATATGGTAGAGTCTCTACAGTCCAACACATCCAGTAATCCGACACTGCAGGGTGGTGGTGCACAAATTTTCCATGTTACTACTTTTCAACGTATGTAACAGAGATTGATATACTTTACATGTATTCTGTCAGTCACTAGTTGTTTGTTGTATATGCGATTGGAAAAACAGTCACATATTATGATTAATACAATAAACTAACCTGTAAATCAAACTATTTTTTTAACTGTACGTACATACAAAATCCAGTAATCCAACACCCATCAGTCCAATATATGTCGAATTAGAGACTACTCTAATTGATTTTAAATTTCTAACGGAAGTTTGTAAAAACAAATTCATTAAAAACTTGATAAAAAGTTTAATAAATAAATTTCAGTGGTAGATAAAAAAATTATTTATTGTTTACTTTAAATATAAGTAAATGTATAAATAATTACATCTGTACGAAATTACTATATCTTTACATGTCACTGTTCAAGATTTTCTAACACAAACAAAATTACAGCTATTGACTAAATAAATTATAAGGATCTAAAATATTATGGAATATGTATTAAAAAGATTTAATTAAATATAAATTTTACAATTTTATAATTGTTCAGATATAAGACATGCTTCAAGAACTCACTTTGCGAGTTATCAGTATGAAATTAATATTGTAATATAGCTTAGCATAGTGACACTAGTAATGCCAAGACAATATAATAATGGTAGAAAACCTACACCTTTTACAACTTCTTGTATTATACATATAGTTTCTAAGTGGCATTCACTGTGTAAAGCTATTCATTACACAGTGAATGTCGCCGTGAAAGCCAGTTTTTCAACTGTTTATGCCAAACGTCTTTACTGTAGTATTTGTTGTTTTATCAGAATCAATGAAATTTAACTACTTTAACAATTTTAATTTTTCAATATCATTCGCTATGATGTTAGACAAACATTAACTGTAAGGTGGCACTTCTTAGTGGTTTAGAAAAAACAGAATGGTAATATTTATTTTCAACCAAAATTTCTATTTGAGAACATTATTTCGCCTTTTATTTTATGGTTAGTGGCAAGTTTATCCCTGTTTACATAATATAGGCCTACACTATGCTTTATTTCATTTTAAACTTTACTTTCATAGTTTTACTAAACATTAAGTAGTTTCTGTCTGAAGTTTCCAGCTGTCAGACTACCACTCCGAGGGACCCAAAAACAAAGCAATGGTTTAAAAATCTCAAGAATTTTTCAGGATCATCCATCCCAGATATGTTGGACATTGTCCCTCACCATCCAGCAACCTATTGTGGGATTGACCAAACCCACAAGGGCTTGGCCAAGTACACAATGTTTGATGGGAAAGAAGCTCTTAGTGCTCACAAGGAGGAAAAACTAACAAAACTGAATGGAAATAACTATGTTTTCTTTGCAAATGTAGTGAAATAGGTAAGAAAACTTTACAATAGTAATTAATATGACTTTGCAATAGTTTTTTATACATATCTACTAGTTGAGCGATTGTCATCTATGATGGACCAACTATTATTTAATAAAATATAAAATTCTCTAATATAAAAATAAATTTTAAACAATTTAACTAAAAACTGGGACATTGCTTTACTTTCTTGTATTGCAACAGAATCAAGGCAGAGCTGAAAATAAAGAAGAAAGCCTTTCTCTTGTTAGACACAGAAAAGGTGATCCTTGTACCCGATGGTTGCAGACAGGCAAACTTTGCACTTTCCATCACAAAAGAGGCATCTTTACACCTGCCAGTCACGGGAGAGGTGATCTTTGTACTGACTGGCACACAGAGATAATACTTGCCCTTACTGACATGAAGAGATGATTCAAGGACAAAGCAATCGATGGCAATGCCTACCAGTGGCAATGTGGATAAAACCACTGAACACTGGTAGTTGGTTGTGACTTCGCACCTGGCCAATGGGCGACATACAATTTGCTACATAGAATTTTCCAGATTTTATTCATGCTAGTAACACCTAAACAGGGAACCAAATTTTCCATAAAAGACCTCTCAAGAGGTATTCCTCTTTAGCAGATTTGCTCAAATGTTGTGTTGTTGTATATGAATAAAACCACAACTAAAAGAAATCGATGACAATTGCTTTGTTCTTGTGCTCTGTTTTTTTGCATCTATTTTCTGTTAGGTGCACACAATGCTTTTTTTTTTATTTGGCTGCTAAAAATTCTATTAGGCATGTTTAAGGATCATGGAAATTGTCACTTTGACCCCCCCTTATATCGATAATAAAACCACGAACCCCTGACCTGTTTTCTACATTTACATTTATTTCATTTCTAGATTCTTCATCGCAATCAAGAGAAAATGGCAAAGTTTATCAAAACTGGTCCATCAAATTTTGTGAACAAATTCAATTCTATAGGCCACACAGATGTGTTAGTGACCTTGGGATATTACACGACTGTCATGCACACTCATGAAATGATCTTATATCTTGAAAATGAGGTCCCGGACCTCTATATTTTATTACATTTTTGGATTCCTCATCACAATTAATAGAAAATGACAAAGTTTAATCAAAATCTGTTGAACAGATTCTGAGAACAAACAATTCTGTAAGCCACATAGGCTTCACTAATGCTCCACCTCAATAAATGAAAACAATAAAAAGTTTCCTATTCTTTTTAGGCTAGAGAAATTATCTAAATTTACATTATTTACACTTACATAACCTTCAATATAGTAAGTAGTCTAATCAGTTCCATCTGAAATGAGATAAGATCTGATTAAAAAGCTATGCACTACATTTTGATTGCTGTCAATCAGATTCTGTTCATTTAATGTATGGACACAAGTTAAAAGGGCTAAATGATATTATATAAAGCATATTGTTAACATTTTGAAAGATAAAAAGATATCTAAGTTTTTCATTCAAATTCTGAATGGCTAGATATGTTGCATAAGCCAACTTTGGCCACTTAATTTGTGCCTTTTACAGTTTGTTGCAGAGTCATTGTAGTAGAGTCCTGTACAACGTGGGGGGATTCGTTACGCATTATAGGTAATCGCATTATCGAAACCTGCATTATCACACGATTTATGAAAGTTTAAACCTTGGCCTATAAGTTGAAAAAAAATGTATACCTCTGACAAAATTCATGGGTGTTGCTTGCTTTATTTGCGCATTGTATGGGACTCTACTGTATGTACCAATAGGAGGAGTGGCCAAACCTTGTTACAACAGAAACTTACAAAATTATGACACGTGTAAGTAATGTCTGCCAAACTTATAAAGAAGTCACACAAGTATAACAGAACTGCAGTTAGGGTCTAGAAGAGCTTCAAATGGCTCGTGAGCAGCATTTTGATCACCGTGATTATATAGTAATAGTTTATCGTATCATTGCTATCAATGTAGAAATGGCAAAAAACATTCTTAGTTTTGGATGTAATAAGCAACAAACAATTAAACATTGAAAAATAATTCAACTAGAAATCTTGCCTTCCTATAGAAAAAATATCACATTTGATAATATGATTCCTGACATAAATAATACTAAAAAATTAATTACATAAAATTATGTAATAGTAAAAAATTTTATATTTTCTATTATTTAAAGCCGATTAGTTTTTATTTTCTGTAAGATAATTCTTATATATAATAGAAAGCATCTTATGCAAAAAACTATAGTCTTAGAATGTATATGTAATAATCATATAAAAAAGTGTTTATAGAGTAATTTATAACTGTATTTAATTTTAAAATTTTTAAACCAACTATCAAACATTTATAATGTATGTACTGTACCTAGTTATAACATTAACTTCATAATTTACGTTAGAAACTAAACTTCAAATGGTAAGTTTTGTTGGCCAGCATGCATGTACAGTACTGTACGTACATTTCTCAAATAATCCTTGTCAGCTGACCAAAAAAACTAGATGGCAGTTTATTGGATCAGATTAAACGAGTACAATTCAAAATTAAGATTATATTGTACTTAATTCTCACGACTAAACCACTTTTTAACAAATCTAACATATATTTATGTATTTACACAACTATAAACATTAAAATTAACATATTTATGACTATCATTTAAGTATTTTATGTTTAAATTTAATTTAGTCGCGTAATTTGATTTGAAGAAAAATACTGTTATCACTTTGTGTAAAGTTGTTAGCATTAAATTTTTAATTAAAAATTTAATTATTAATTTGAAGATGTTTAGGAATAAAACTGGTTTAGAACGAGATCTAAATCCACAGCCCCCAAACTGGATACATTAATTCTTGTATTTAAATTCTAACATAAAAATAGCCTGGAAAAAATCCAGCAATGTCTGTAGGGCTTTAATTTCCCTGTCTGATTGATTTCTAAGAAGGATACAAACTGTAATCTCCTAGTTATTAGAAAATTATAAAACCTATTGATTTCAGATTAGACCATAAATATAAAATAAACAATCAAAATTTAATCTGTTATAATTTTTCAACCAATTTTTATGTGCATAGATTGCTTGCATCATGAGATGCAATACACCAATTCACTAAACAAACACACCTGTTATATAACAAGATACCACATCAAGTTACAAAAGAATTTTTACATTACTATAAATAGATCCATACTAGTTTATCGTTAATTTAATTATCTAATAACTTATCCAGAAATTAGTTGCTAATGTACGATAATTCAATTTCCTGAAATATGTTAGTATTAATGTTTACCTTAAGGCATTATTCTTGATACGACAGCTTTAAACAAATATTCTTAATTACATACGACAATTTCATTTTAAGCTGATCCGAATATTCTAAATTAAAAACTAATACTTAGAATCGCTTGTACAGAACCGAACAGAGGCATTATTATTTATTATTATTAGCAAGCATTTACAAATGAAATTTTTTCTTCTATACTTAAGTTTTGACCTTACAATTTCATCTAGCAACAAAATTAAACAAATCTTTTGATAGTTAATCAATAATTTAATTACACAGATCAATCAAATAATAGCTTAAGTGCAGGTAGAAAGAGGAAACATTTGCTAAATGAGTAAAAAAAATGAATTTCTCTATTCTTAATTTATTAAAGTTTTTTAGTGTAATAATAATAATAGAACTGTAGTTTAGTAACACGCAATGTGATTGCATAATGAATTCAACAATTATATTTCACATTATAAGTACAGTTTTATCTGGTTTTAATTTGACTAATCAGGTAATTTTGGAACAGTTTAGTTACCTAAATAAGAACAGGAGCAACATTGTAAACGTATTTAGGTTTACTATTCGCTAGACAATTGATCCAAAAATAAATTTCCAAAATTCGACTTTTATTATTTACGTATTATTTAAAAAACTAAGATCTCGTTGAGATAAAAATACCATAAATACAAAAGTTCAAATCATTGCAGAAATTTAGTGACCAAATATAATCAACAGTAATGAAAAATGGATATAATTTTTTTTAAATGCACCATTGAGCTATATTTGGAAAAAACTGGTTGACACCACTTTTGCTTTCAGTGGTTCATGTAGAACCACTGAAAGCAAAAGTGGTGTGTCAGTCAGTTTTTCCATAAAACTTGGATTGCTGCTAAGTTTCAATTCCTGACAGCATTGTTTAATATTCATTGAAAAGAGATAGGAATATTTACGTTA
Source organism: Centruroides sculpturatus (assembly GCF_000671375.1). Taxonomy (NCBI): domain Eukaryota; kingdom Metazoa; phylum Arthropoda; class Arachnida; order Scorpiones; family Buthidae; genus Centruroides; species Centruroides sculpturatus. The sequence continues at coordinate 177,251 of NW_019384910.1, forward strand.
CTTACCTACACCTAACAGCACTTAATATATCTGTAGTGATTTTTAAATTGGTACTAAACTTTACATCTAAATTTCTCAATACAGATGAAAAATGACTTACACCACTTTCAACAGCTCAAATAATAATTTATATATATGTTACTGTGAAAGACCGAAATTAGAGAATGTCTATATTCTCCGGTGAATGTCGACACATACAAAAACATCAGTGAAAGACTGAATATTTGGTTATATTATTATACATTCGAACAATCGCCGTTGTATGTCGACAAGCACAGATAAGCTTTGGTAGAGATTGAAACGACACCCAAGAAGATGATGTCAACAGACAGGCGACAGTCTATCGCCAAATTCTTCGCCATTTCCTTCCACTCAAATTGGTGATACCATAAGTATACAAGTCCCTGATGTCAACCGTGGCCATACAGATGCCTGAAATATGTTGACGGTTGTAGTTAAAATAAAGACTCCGACTTTTATAAATTAGCAAACAAAAATGGTACCCTCAAGCAGCTTTATATCCGTAATCAGTTCATAATTTGTAAAGAAAAGTTACTTTCCATAGATGAGATTTCTTATCATAATTTATCCAAATCAAAATGGAAAATTTCAAATCAGACCAATTTATATGATTTAAAATTATGTAGAAAACTTTAAACAGAAATTGTTTTTAGAATGTGGCAATTCATATAAATTAATTTCCTCTTACAAAGTTATTAAATCTCATAGCATTCTTTTAAAACACAACTCAAACTTGATAATCCTCGAATAAATCAATGATAACAAACAATCGCATTCATTTTTTAATAAAAATATATATGACTATTGTAATTAATTTTGGAATGTTCATCAATTAATGAGTAAAGATCCAACAGAACCCAGTCAAACAAAAATATATCATCAAGCATAGTCAGCAGTAGAAAGCATACCAGGGTTGGCCAAACTGTGTCACAATAGGAGCCATATAATGTCTATCAGTAATAAGAATCACATTTACTATTGAAATTGCATTTTGTAATGCGGCTTCATTTAAATTGTAAAATACAATTTCAATAGAGCTGTGATAAGGGTCTAGAAGAGCTGCAGTTTGATCACTGTGGGCATATACCTTCAACAGATGCCACGATGAAAAGAATGCTAAGAATACTTCTAGTAGATAATTTATAGTTGATGAAATTATTTACCAAAGTTAATGTTAATATCCATATTAAAAATGTTAAACTACTGTTTTATTCATTATCAATGTATACTATTAAAATATATATTACATATAAACTTTGAGATCTCAGGCAATGCAAATGTACACTACATTTCTCTATTACACGTTTATATACCATCTCTCATTCAGAATTACAGTAATACCTCGACTTACGCAAACCCGGAATTACGCGATTTTCAAATCTCGTCGATTCGTCTTTTGTTTGAGCGCCATGCAACTCTTGATTACTCACTTCCCCCACACTATTGTTCAGCTTACATGTTCGGACGTGTCACGTGGAATCGACACATAGCTACAATTTATTTTGTGTTATTTATTTCTGTGTTTGTTATATCTACGGAGTCTTGAGAGACTATGTGGTGATTTCTTGTAACCGGAAATGAATCAAAAGATGAGATAAGATTAACGAGAACATTTATTAGCTTACATACATCTGACTAGGATTATGTAAGCTAATAAATTTTCTCGGATTTTACACAAAATGTGAAATTATACCCCGACTTACACGGTTATCACTCGGTCCCACCTATCGCGTAAGTTCGGGGTATTACTGTACTGTTAGAATAATTAGTAATGATGATTCAAGTTGACTTAGATTTCATGTAAGACTAAAACCTAGAACGAATCATATCAGATATTTGCATTTTAATTACAACTACTTCAAGATAAAACTATCCAATTATAGAACCTAACATACATTAATAGCTTATCAAATTACATATAAAAAAAAACAATCAGCAGCTTAACATATAGACACCAACCAAAGCTGAATGTTATAACGTTCGGCTTTGGTTGGTGTCTAGCTTTAAACGTATCGGTTGTAGTAATGTTTGATTAGCTTAACTTATGTGAAGTTTTAATATAAAAGTACTATTGATATACTAAATCACTTCAAACTGCTTTAAAAAATGAGAATTATAAAGCTAACAATTTACTGTAAAATAAGAAATACTAGTAGTAAATCATACAAATGTGACAAAATATAGGATCTTCCAAAACGAATACCACCATTTTAAATTACTGTAATTATGTTAACTATTATTCTAGAAGTGTGTGGAATATACCAATTGAGTTAATGTGCGAGTTTCATCTCTCATCTGCATTCAAAAATCTTGTCTATTATCCCTAGGAAGCACCACGAACAAAAATGGCAACTCCACAACAGAGTCGGCATTTTGCATTCTGCAAAATCAATCACTCGTCGTCATGCAACATAACTTGCAGGTGATGTGATTGTGGCTGCCATGGGAGGAGTGACAATAGCTATGCCATAGCAGGTATAGTAAGAATTTGAATATCAGTCAGTGTGCGCCATGTACATAAAGTGCACATTAAGAAATTATAATAGGCATTGAAACTTTTATTGTACATTAAAACATTGGAAAACTGTCCAACATTCTCATATAATAATTAATATAATTACAATATTTTGAAATGGTAGCATCTTTTCAGAAGACCCTATATTCACTACGATTTGGTATTTACAATTTGACGTGCGATTATCAACAAAAACTTCAGCATCCAATCAAACAGTAAAACTATTGCTATGTATCATTACAAAACAGAAATTCCATTAGACAAATTAAATAATTTTATATAATTAAATCATCAATTGGCTGTAAGACTAGATAATTGAAGGGTAAATCAAGATTTATTATAGTAGTAGTTCTATTCAATAAAAATACTTTCAATCGTTATGAAGAACTGGTAATTTTAAAGTAACTAGTCATTATATAAGAAAAATAACTATAGTAATCAAAGGTTAAACATATAAATGTAACATTAACGGCATGTTTTTTTAAAGTAATCTTAACTACTATTTATATTTTATTTATATTCTGAACAATAAATAATGTTGTGTCTTTGCTACTTTATCTTTAAGCTTCAATGCCTACATCCACATATCACTAAGATCATTGATAATTTAATTGATTGTAGGAACTGTAGCACTATGATTTAAAATATTAAACAATTACACTCTTCCTGCTGATGATAATTCAATTGTTATTCAAATGTGCATGCTTACATCAATATTGATATATTTTGATAAGAGTTTAAAAATAAATCGTCATATATTATCATTGAAAAATATCTAATAAGATTTTTTCACTGTTAATAAAAAAAACTAAGAACTAATAATACAAATAAATGGCATCTTTTTACTGGTATTCCGAATTATTAAATTGATGATACTGCTTCAGTATCGCTTAATCAACTACATACGACAGCAAATATAAACTAATTATTAAACTAATGTTTTTGATCATCTTTAATGAACTCTGGTTTGCTATTTAAAATCATCGCATGTAACTAAACTGTAGCAGATAGTATATTTCATTTTTTTGTATTTAAACCTCGTTTGGTGTGCCAATGTTTTTGTTCTATTTTCTGTTAGCTTTATGAACTTGACAAAGGTCATTAAAGATGACCAAAAATGTTAGTTTGATAAGTATAGCTGCTTTTATACAGGGTTGTATATAGTTGATTGAGTGATTAGTTCATATGTTTGTTATTACTTCCATATATCAGTTACATTACATGGCATATGAGCACCACAAGCAAGGTATCAATATAATGTCCTTCAGTCAGAAAAAAAATGAACAAAACAAAATAAATATCACATTAAGTTAAAAATAAATCAATATGCATAACCTTTTGATTGTATTACTTTTTATAAAAGAAAAAATAAACCAAATAGGAATATACATACAACTAAACTAATATAGAACTACAGGCTTGGAAAGAAAGTTCATTGTCCTGTTCAAAGAAAATGAAAAGACACACTTTGCAATTGGCATTCTGGGCAACTGTATATTGCTGCTCCAGCACCAGGACAAGTTACAATGAACCAAGACACTTAAAATAATTATTTCACTCTTCTATAATTAAGTCAAAAAAGAAAAAAAGATAAAATAGATAAAATCATAACACCATGCTACAATTTTTAAGCATTTTAATTTAAAAATAAGCTTTCCACATCTGGTCTTGATTTTCATCTTTGTTCTTGAGAATTAACAAAGGACAGACAGCAAACAACAGTGGTAATGTACAGGTCCGCAATTTGAAAAATTTCAGCACAGTAATACAATAACTGACTAGTAAACATATTTGACATTTATCTTATGAAATCAGACAAAACATACAGCATATTTTTTTCATAAAATATTTTTTTTATACATTAAACTTATGTACTAAAGCATAATACTGAAACACATGAAATATTATTTTAGTATAGTGTAAATCGAATATTGAAAACATAGGAGTTAACACCACATGGACTTAATATTCTATGAAAGTCAGGGATCATGCTGCGTGGCAATATTCTTATGAAAGTGTGATAAAAACCCTAGTGTGAAATTGAATCACGAAGCATGCTTCAGGAAAAACAGCAAAATGTTAAATTCCTGTACAATGCAATTTCATAATGTCACACGGCAATTTCGGGCAGGAAAGTAGGAAGTGACGTTGAGAACCAACAACAGGTTTTGCAATGTCGACCAATGTTTCCAGATTGGGGATATTTTATCGACTGACAAAAAACTGGAAATATTTTAAGATAACGTTTTCACTTTGTTCTTTTTTCAGTAGACTAACAGACAAATTTTGACATGACAGAACCTGTGAAATACTGTTTAAACATTGTGATCAATTGTGTTATTCTGAAATATCATTAAAAAATTATTCAAAAATGATTCCTATTAATAACAAGCAGGTGGTCAGACGTTCGGGTCTGATTCAAATAAAACTTGGCGAGCATATTGCGTTAAACACAAACATCTAGATCTTTGTCCAAATACAGTAGATCCCCCTATAAAACCGTTTCCTATAGTTATGATTCCTAAAAAAATTGTGGCATTATCCGTAAACAACGGTAAAAATAACTCCTATAATACGTAAAACGTCATCGGGCAGCCGAACTACTTACCCGCCGTCCGTAGCGCCACGCTACGGAGAGATTTCTATCGTCTGGACAGTATTATATAAATTATATATAAATTAGGTACTGTACATATAATTATATATTAATTATATATAAATTAGGTACTGTATATATAATTATATATTAACTTAATTTATTGTAACTTTATTATAATTAAATATATATTTTTCGCCGTCTAGCGTCACGCTACGGCGAGTTAGGCGACCTATCGTCTGTTTAGTACTGTAATTTTATACGTTTCTTGTGAAAGAAACATTTCTTATTTAACGGCCATAAAAATTATTTATATTAATGATGTCTCCAAAGGTCAACGAAGTTTTCGCAGAAAAATAATATCAGAAATCGCGGCTGCGGTTTGATGTGCTGTTCCGCGTCGAAACCAAGCTTTAGCAACGGGCGTAGTCGAATGGTACACACTCGGTAAGCAATCCTACAATTTTTTGTTTATAACGTAGTTTATACGGATTATTTTCAAAAAAATATACCTATTTTGGAAATGTTGAGTCGAATTAGTCTAGAATCGATTAATTTTATGAAAGAAAACCTTTCAAACAGCCGTAGTCCGTAAACTATGATTCCTACAAAATTGATTCATAAAGAACGGAACGTATCTACCGTCTTATAGGGGGATCTACTGTAATAGGACCCGCTTCTCAAACATTTCCCAAAAATGGACTTCTGAAAATTTAGTCTTTAGCTTATAAGTTTTTGAAAATTTCATGTCTCCGAGCAGCAATAACTGAGTGGATAAGATGCTAAGCACTGACACTAGACGATACAGGTTCGAACCTTTGTAATTTTAGTTTAGATTTTTTAGGTGTAACGTTATTATATTATTGCATCATTAGCATTATTATTGCTCGTGTTTAAAGCTTATAAAATAAAAAATTGTAACATCTTTTCCAGTTTAGTGAAAACAAGCCTCTGTAGATTTAACTCTTTTAAATCATTAAATAATACTTATTTTTCATATTTATTTTCAATACCTTACATACTGTGTCCTCATAAGCGAATAACTTTCAGTTGTTACCGCACATGGATGAAAAAAGACAAGCGATATGAAAAAAGGGTAGCACATTCGCAGTATTTTATTTTTTTAATTGTTAATATTATGAACAGTTTCTTCATGCACTTATGTTTGTTACATTTCAAATATCATAACACCACCATATCTTAAAATAAATATGAAGAAATAAAAATTTTATTGAACAAGGTAAGAGTTAACATGTTACTTTTGCTTTCCAGATATCAAACTGATAAGGCTACCAGCACTGTATTAATTAGTAGGTAAAGTTGGTGGCGATAAATAATTTAAAACTGGTGAATGGTTGGCAATATTTTTAACTTTTTCAGAGTAACCCATGCTTTTATACTATAAATAGCAGATTCGAAAAAATGTAAGAATTATGAAGAGAAGAATTTTACATTTCTACATACTATTTTTTAAAATAAATCTACTTAGGAAACTTGGTACTCTCACTTGCATCACATTATAAGAGTTGAACTGTATATATACTACAATTTATTTAAAACATCTGAAGTTTTTTTTATAATTTAGATGGCTATTTTGGATTGTGTGTTTCTACATATACCTATGCACTAAAGCATTCTGGAAGCACTAGCCATACTGAAAGTTTGGTGTATTTCAATACAATCTAATAATTTTGAGGTCATTGTAAGTTAATACGATTATCAATACAGTTTAGATATTACTAAGAGCTGAATCTGTATGCATTTGCATATTTTTTTCCTTAAATACTATATTGAAATCTTGATATAAATATGATTTGGGTCCAAGTAGATCAAATCTAAGTAGTCCAATAATGCATATTTTACATGCATTTGTCATAAATTCTACAGTAAACTCTTGCTAATCCAACCCTTAATAATCAAGACCTCTCAGTTATACAGAAAACCCTCAGGGTGATCACTTAAGCTTTCTGTTTCCATGAAAATGTTATGTCCCACTCTGTACATCCCAATTTCCTGCTTACATAGGATTTCTTTTCTGTATACAATTCTGCATGTCTTTACACCATATTTGCCTTCCTGCCTCCAAAAAGAATTGGTATCAAAGCACAATAAATCAAGTCATTCATTGCTTTTAGGCAGTCTTTAGACCTAAATAATCCCTCAATAATCCAGCACACTTGCTAATCTGGCACCCCTCTGTGCAAGGAATGGCCAGATTAGCGAGTGTCTAGCGTACTTTTAAATATTTGGCTAATCTTTTTAATATAATAGCAAAATCGATTGTTTTTCTTTAGCCTAAATATATTATCATTCTTAATTCAAATATTTGACTTATACTGATAAAAAGTAACTGTACTGAATATTTCCAATAGCCAAAACTATAAAAGTTCATACAAACCCACCATGCAATACTGTTAAATTTATTTCATAGTGCCAAAGTTGTTGTCAAGTACTCTTAACAAAAAAGCATTATTCTCATTTTCCCACTTTACAATTCTTTCAATGGAGTAATGTACAGCCATTAAATTGTGTTAAACATGGAAAAACTGACACAGAAATCTTCTAGTTATTAAAACAAGCTTACAGGGACAAATGTCCAGGTTTTACAAAGGTCTTTGAACAATTCTGATAGACCGATGGAGGCAGAATGTTAATTCAAGGTAATCCAGAACAGCCACCCAACAATAGACACAGCTAACGAAAATGTCAAATTTTGCTCTTCTCAGATTATCATGTGACATGCCAGACAATAGAACAACTGAACATAAGTAAAGATTCTTAATACATCATTGTTCAAGAAGTTACAAAAACAGAAAAATGTGTTGAAGATTTTTGTCTCACTCATTATCACCTGAATAAAAGCAGCAGCACATGGAAGCTTGCCAAGATGTCATTGACATGACAGGTTTTGACAACAATTTCCTCTAGTAAATTGTCACAGGTGACAAAATATGGTATTATCACTATGAACCAAGCAAAAAATAATAATAAATGCTAAGTGGATTGACCCAGGAAAACCCTGACTATCAAAGGTAAAGTTAAAAAAAATCAAGGATCAAAACTTTGTTAATCATTTTTTACAATGTATCTAGCTTGATTCACAGTAACATCACAGTCATGGATCAGCTTTTGAAAGAAATTCAGCATGTCAGGTCAGACTTGTATCAGGAGACTTTTCTGTTGCATGACAATATTCCTGTGAGTTCAGCTGGTATTGTCACCTAATTTTTGGCTCACGACAGATCTCAGTACTTTCATATCCTCTGTATTCATGCTATTCCTGGCCCCTACAGAATATCTTTCACAAAGTTCAAAATTTACATGAATAGACATAAGTGCAATGATTTAAAAGACATTCAAATGAGTAACAGGGGAATGGAAGATGTAGAACATAACTAGTAAAAATTTGTAGCTGAATTTTTACATTATTCCTGGAACCAGTCTTATTACTTTTTAGACTATATGTTACCAAAACAATTTGGATATTTGGCTTATATTTAGATGTACTTTGGCTGTTATTTATAAACCTGAAAAACATTATACAGCTTAATTCTTTCCTTTAAAATAATAAAAGATCCATTATATGTTAACGTTTACATTTCCAATACTCAAAAAATTTTATGCTTTGACTAATCGTGTAGATCCATGATCTACACGATTAGTCAAAGTATAAAATATAAGGCTGGACTTAACTAGATCGGCCTGATCCTGTTTTGATGGCTGACAGGCAGTTATAACAACAAGACCTGTTGATTGCTGTTATAATGGGCTGGCAGAAAAGTTTTCTTCAACTCGACTTTTCCGTCAATTGCCAGACAAATCGAAACTGACCATCGGGATAAAGATCCAATGACATGTTTTAGAAGTGTGGAAAGTATAAATGAAACATCTACAGGCAAAGTATGAATACAGTCTTACTTTCACAATAGATATTGTTTCTACAGTATCATATTTCTCATGGATATATTTCAACTTTTGCTAATATTACAAAGACATTAAAATAATATAATAAATGTGTATATAAATGTGTAATAAGTAACATATCAATTATCTAGCATTCAGAAATCCAGAAAAATTGGTTATTTTTGAAACTGGCTAGTTTGGAATTTAGCAGGCTGTAATACAGCCGTAGTTTTCTATGCAACCACTGTTTTTAGTTCTAATTCCGTTATGTTATTTACTTCTCGTCATTTCATTTTCATCCTAGGTATTGCATTATACAAGGTTTTCTACATTTCAAGAGGATTAATAATGATCAAACAGATCCTGCTTTAGAAGTGTATGAAATTGAAAATGTTTTGAAATGCTGGAAAAATTTGTAGGGACCAACAATTAAGAAGAAAGTCCAACTTAAACGTGGTACGGCAAAACTGAAAGTATTAATTTTAGTAAATGCATCCAGTTTTTGGAGCTCATTTTATATTTTAAGTATAACTTATATTTGGCCCATGTCCAGAAAAATGGAAATATTATCTGCTGAGAATGATATCAAAACCAATTTAGCATTTGTTAGCACTAATGAATATTTTAAATATTCAATCTTGGAATGTAGCAGCTCATTAAGTTAAAATCAAGATGACATATTACAAGCTAGCAAGTGCAAGCTTTCCATGATTTTTCTTTTCACTTAACTGTAACATTACCAAGTCATATATTTTCAAATAAGGTGAATAAAAACTCCTCTATATTTGTATAATTTGAAGTTCTTGTTTCGATTTTGATTCAGTTGGAGTCATAAAAAAAGATCTTGCAATACATGAGAAGGTTTCCATAATGCAAGACATGGAATTAATTTTCCTGTTAGGAGCTTAATATAAAGTACACAAAAAAAAATCGAATGTCAGAGTAAGTCCGTTTTTACCAACTAGGACTACTCTATAAACAAATTTCATTCCGACTCCAAAGTCCCATCCAATATTCGGCAGAGCTGTTAAGAAACAACTCATTAAATTGAGTTAAAGAATTTTGGTGAAGTGGAACTTTCTAATAAAACATTAATTATTTTAACAAGTCGTTAGAAAACAGTGCATGAAGTGCTATTTTAATGAATATTGATGAAACTGGACATCACTGTTAGTTCAAAATCTTGGCATTGGTATTCCAAACACTTAAAATTGCACAAAAGCATAAGGCTATTACTTCACATACATATTGCATCAAAGAAATCTGTGTTAACACTGCAGGAGAAATATATTTTATAGTATATTTAATACCATAACGTAATAATAGTGAAATGGTAATATAGTACAGACAAATTTCAATTTACTGCCATCATTTGTTCATCTCTGAAATTAGCCCTGAACTGAATTACCTCAAACAATAAGAACTACATACAGGCCTATATATAGTAATGAGGTCACAGGTTTCAGTTTAAGAGTTATGTGATTTGGTAATGATAATGTTGTAATACAAAATCATACTCTTAGTAATTCATAGTTACTAAATGAGTTATCTAATTTTCATGAGAATGAGCTATTCACAAGTATTCGTCATCACTTTACATTACAAAGGACACTATCAAGGTTTGAATGTAAAATTTATAGGATTTTTTTTTAATGTCCTCACATGTAATTTTAATTTTACACAAATCGTACATATAGTATTTATAGAATGCAATTCCTCCGTGAACTTATTAAAAACATTCTAGCAAAAATGTATAGTATTTTAGTTACCATATTTTTATGCATATAACTCACAGGCTACCTGTGTTTAAAGACAATTTAAAAGGGTGAAAGGTTATACAGATTTTAAATTACAATCACAAACTTTTCTGTATGGAGCAATGGCTGCTCCCATAGACATGGTATACCATGGGGCAGGTTATACTATAAAAGGTTTTATTTTTGTTATAGCAATTTTCCCTTAAGTATATATCATGGGTTGTACGTTACCACGGGTAATATGCACAAAAATATGGTATCAGGCCAAAAAAACATTTGCTGTTAAATCTTTAACAATAGATACCTACAGATGCATACATAATTACTTCTAAGCATGACTATACAGAATGTTCCTTCAAACATCTAGTTTTAAACTGTTCTGTAAAATCCATCTGTTCAAATATGTGAATAAGATGTGTTGGAGAATGTTGGTCAATACTAAAAGTTTCATGTGCATAAGTTTGAAAAGGTCACTGCTGCTGCATGGTGAAAATCCAGACCGCTATTGCCAAATGATCTAGATTGCAAGGGCCCCCCATTTCTGGATCTGCCCGATCCCCGACATCATCTCTGAACTTTTTCTTTGTAGGCGTGTCAAGGATCGCGTGTATGCTATAAAAATGGACTCGAGAATCCATGTACAAGAATCGCAGGTGTCATTAACACCATAACTCTTAATGCGCTGGCTTAGATGCTAGCCAAAATCAAGTACAGACTAGATATCATCAGGAACATATATAAAAATGTACTGATTTAATGTAGTAATTAACTTTTTCCAGGGGCAAATCCTAACCAAAATTTTTGGGCAAGCTGAAAAGTTATAATAGTAATAACAGGCCTATCTCTAGCACTAAACAATAGGCAGAAACATCATTTGGTGGGAATAAAAAAAAAATGGACTATTATAAAGCCCATTATATCTACACACCAATTCTTTGATGCTCATTAAGCTGGTGATCAATTCGTGTCCTCCCAAAAGTATTCAGACTGACAAAAGATTTAAGGTGACTTACAGATCTCATATCTACTGACAGACACAGAAAGACAATTCAAATTCACAAACCCATTTTTACTCCACACTCCATTGTTGAAAACAACAAGCAGGGCCAGCAGAATAGTTTATTTAATTTTTTAGATATAGCTAACCAAGGTATATTTGTATATTGAGATATTTAAAATGTTGTACAGTACATACTTTCCATTTTTATCTTTATGATCAGAAGTTAAATTTCGAACCTCAGGACACGGTCTATTATTTCTCACAATTTCAATTTTTTTCTGCTACATTTCTTCTAGAAAAAAATTTCTGTAATACATCACTGATTACACAAAACTCTTTACTTTCCATAATTAGCCCATTACTTACGACAACATACGTAACTCAACAATTCACAACTTACATTTGAAACTACACAATACATTTATGCTGACTGTATCAAAAGCTTGTGGAACCCAATTTGGCCGTGTTAAATGCTTCAAATGACATCATGCGCACGCACTCGCAGCAAACCTCCTCGCGAGCAAGCGATCGAGTTCCCGCAAGCATGGCACTGACTTAAAACGGCTAACCACTAGCTGTCAATGTAAAAGCAAACACAAATGATAAAAGAGTTTATACGTTAGAATAAATTATTATTGGCATATTTGTTCTCATATAAAAAGTATATTGACAGTCAAAACTTTCTCTTAAGCATGCAGTGCATGCTAAGCCAGCCCAGAGAATTTGCCCGACTTTTTCAGATGCACTTTATTACCATTGTCTATAATACTACACTCATGTTTCCCCCCAACTTAATCCACAAAAATAGAGAAAACGTACGAGAAGTTCCTTATGAAATTTCAAAGATGAGCAACTGTCTTTTGAATATGGCAGTTGTCCATTTTTAAAAGTAGAATCTTTGATATTTGAAGTTTCAAGCACTATTATTTTTTCAAATGTTATCTGAAGGAGGTCTTGAAGATCAAAAACATTTATTTTAACATATATTTGCTGAAGTTTAAAAGCTAATTTGATATATTCAGCCATATCCTTCAGTTTGGTTGCACATTACATTTACACAAAAACTTCCCATGAAATTGCAGAAAAATATAAAAAGGACAGGATAAAACATGGGTTCCAATAGCAGCCTGCAAAGAAAAGATCTACTAAAAGTTGGAAATCATCATTAATTAAGAAACTATTTTGTCTAAAATATAAACTTTTATTTTTAGTTTATAAAATTCTTGTCTTAGAACTAAAAGGCAACAGGCCAGTTTTTAAATGTTACGTAAAATTTTTATTAAATGAATTATTTACGACTGAGATGGCAAAATTTACAAATCATCATACTTGTTTTCGAATGGATTCTTAATGGATTACTTTTGCAATTAACTATGATTTAATTAGTAAATAGAAAGAAATATCTTAAATGAATATTAACATATAAAGAAAAAATTTTTCACTTACAGCATGTTGTAGATGTACTTTTTCATTGAAAAGAAAACCGAATTCTGATGTACACATTCACTATAGTAGTAGTAAGTTTAGAAATAATATTCCTTCTAGAGAGAAAGCTATGTTCATGCTTTTAAAATATATATTTAAATAAAACAGGGCGATTTACTCGAGACTGAACACTTCTTATATAAAATATATTTGTGTAGAATGAAAACACGAGCATAAAACACAGATGGGACAATTTATTCGTGACGAAACGGCTGACCAAAGTATACATTACAATTCATGTTATTCAAATGGGAATGTGTAATCGTGAGGTGTTAAACAAAGTGTTTAGTCCCAAGTGAATCACCCTGTACTTTTGTACTTATTATGATTCACCTTTAAAGTTTTATAATATGACTGACCACGCATATCTACGGTAGAAAAAACTCACTAACAAAAATTTGAGATTTTAGAATGAAACATTTTAAAATATTCAATAAATCAAAAGTAGATATTTGTAAATAATACAAATCCTTTTAATTCAAAAAATGTACATAAGAATATGCATAATAAATAAAATTAATATTTACTATGTAGAAAGTAATGTACTAATAGAAATATTTATTTTAAAGCTGAAAAGCTAGAATCCTCTAGTGAACGTCCTAAGTATGAACTTTTATTTAGTAAGATTTATGTATAAAAATTGAATATCGAAAAAAGTATTGCACAAGAAAAGCATGCAAATTCAAAATTTTAGTCATTTTAATCATCAAAATAAACTGACTTAATTAGAACTGTCAAAAACTATCACATGTTTAAAAAAATTAAACTAAATTTTCAACAAAATAAAAAAATTAAACAATTATTATTATTGGTCTTTAAAATACAAAATATCTAAGAATATATTAAAAAAAATTACTTTTAGCATTAACTAACAAATTCTAATAAAAGTAATTTTCTTAAACTCTTTAAAATGACTTGTTTTGATCGGAAACATCAATGTAATCGCACTGATGTTTCCGATCAAAACAAGTAGTCAATGCATTTTATTTTTTAACTGGCGTTTTATCATTAAAAAAAAAAAAAAAAAACAAAGTCATATTTCATAGAGTTTTTCATTAATAACAGACCTAACTACTTGTTTATTCATCACACTTCTAGAAATGTATGAAAATCACTAACATGAGATATGACATTTTTCAAGTTACAAGGCTATCTATAGAAAAATAAACTGAATTGCTCTGATGTCTAACTTGCACTTTGTGCTGAATCATCTTACTCTAATATTGCACATATCACTTTTTCAGATCCTTTACACTAGGGGATCGCAAACTGGTAGCCTGTTAAAGCTTCGTATCCGGCCCATGGCCTTGATTACTTTTCTAAAAATCAATGTTTCTAACATCAAACATCTGTTTAGATAGATATCCTAAGTCATACAGGCCTGACAATAAAATGGCCTTTTTGTAGTTTACAGTATGTTTTGGCTTATCGAATAATACCGAATTCAACCCTCATCTGATATACATCTATTTGACCGGTCCTTTGTTGCGTTTGAGTTTGAGACCCCTGCTTTACATGCTAATGTATTCCGTACAAATGAACTGTAAGTACTCTTTTGCACATACCAGACGGGACTGTCTGGTGTCGGATATCCAATTACGAAGTGTATGGAATCTTATGGAAACATTCGCACATCTGTATAGTAGCCAAACACCAGATACAGAGCCAAAGATAGTCTGACAACATTTCAGCATTCTCTGGTGCCAGACAATGCCGAAGTGTACAGAACTCATCGCAATTTTTCTTATGATTTGTCTGGTGGTAGAGTAATGTAACATCAGCAAAAATATACAGCTCAAACACAATAAGAACAACTAATCTATGTTTAAACTGGCTGTTAGCTAAATGTATGTGAAAGTAAAAGATTGGCAGGATACTTGGCATCAAATGTCTAACAAGATACATATGAACTATGCTAAAGCTATTATCTCAGTGCTTTTTTTTATATAAAAATACTTGTTAATATTTTCATATTTACCCAAATTTATTTTTAAACAAATCTTTAGTAAGTATTTTTCACTTTACCTATCTAATTTTTGTTACTTAATTTTTCAAATTAATTTAAATATGTTTAACTAATAAAATTGTCTTATAATTATTTACAAAACAAATTTCACCTTAAATATTTTAATTTAAAGACTAGAAAACCAATACGACAAGCATAAAATAATCAATTTCAATAAAAATTAAATTTATATATCTGCAATTCTACAAAACTTAGAGCATAGCTGGCAACATATTTGCATGGTGGCAGGAGTTGTGCGTTCAAGTTCCACTCCAGGCTAATCCTTTCTTCCCAAATATTCTAAATTAAAATTTAATTTATAATTACTAAATTTAACACAAAGACAATGGCGTAACCAGCTATCTCGAGTCCAAATTGCTTAATATCCGATTAATTAGTCTCACAGTAGCCTAATAAGTGTCTGGTAATACTTATTGGGTTCCTTGTAAAGTGAAAACCCTTTTATCCATCTGAAATAAGACTTGGTCTAATCCAGATGAACAAAATTTTATCATCATAAATAACACAGTTTATATAAATTTTACTTTATAATTCTAGTTTCTTATCCATTGTAACAGCCATTTTCTTTCTTCTAGATGTCACTTCCATGGCATTTACTTTGCAAAAGATTGAAGGCTATCGAAACTCGGCAAAACAATAGCAGCCGTGCGTATCAAGTGAAGAATAATGCACAAGGTTACAAGCAATAAACTTTTTAACAGACTGCGGTGAGAAAAACAGCATTTTTATACAACAGGAAAGTAACAATTTATAATTAAAAATTTTCAAAGATTAGAAAAGATTCAACAAGGTATTAACTCAAAGAACACTCCCGCGGAATGCATAACAATCACCACATGCCAATTCACACAAACGAGTCTATTCTTGCAAGCCACAACATTACACCCAAAGAAGAATGTACTTAGTTCTTCAATTTTTTCACATTTATAAGTTTTCCGTACGTCTATCTCTCATATTTTCCCAGACGGGGATTAGTTTTATAATCCGGATTAACAGAATCCAACTAAATGGGGTGCCACCGTACATCTAATTATAGAAACTTAGAGCCTTCATAATTTATACAAACCTTAAAAAGCAACCCAAACAATAGAAACAACTTTTTAAACCAGCAACTTTAAAAGTTAAATAACCGTAAAATCAATTTTTAAATAAATAACTATCAAGATAACCGAATCATTAAACTAAAATAAAATACGATAGCATCAGTGGGCACAATACGGCATATAAACGCGAGCAATCTTAGTAGAAAATTGCCGAACTGTGGTTTCAAGGAATCAATCACGTGCATCGAAATTTAATTAAAATCAAAGGAGTAGAGAGAATTTTTTAAACCGAAGCCGCGAGGAAAATTTTTCCGGTAATTACACCGACGCAGACCGTCTCCGCACTCGAAAGTTAATTATGTAAAATTTTAAACTAGTTTTAATTCAAATTAATTAAATGTATACACATTGAACTAACTCTTATTGAAAATATATGAATATTTAATTACTTGTACTAATGTTATGCAATTAAGATGTAGATGTAGAATAATTCTGTTAATAAAAGAAGTTAGAAAAAAATAAATAAATTAGTTAATAATTCGAATTTATCGATTAAAATTCCGTTTTAATTAAGTTTCGAGAGTAAATTTTTAAATATTGGAGAACAAAAAGGGTCGAATGAGTTATTCACGTTGCATATGAAATTGACTCATTTCTTAAATTCATCAATTTCACCAATCCACGTTGCTACTTACTCCATTGATTTAATGGTTATTTGACGATTTTTACGTCATTTAATTAATTAAATACGTTTATAATTACTTTAAATTTCTTTAAAAAAGACAAGAATCTTAACATTCGACGTCCGAACTCTGCAATGATGACTTACCTCGACAATGTAAGCATAATAAGCACATCATTTATAAATGTTGTAATAAAAAAAGAAAAAAAAATAATCTTGATTGATAAGAATAAATATAGTCTTGATAATTAAAAAAAAGATACTTTTTTTTTGACAAATATAATTCAGAAGTGCATTTTCCACGAGCGAATCCCTCACCCCCCGAAACCGACTTCTTTTCTCTCCAGTCGTAACACTCTGGTTCCAGATTATTCCAGTCTCTAACCCGAGTTCATTCGCTGGAATTTTACTCCCTCTGCCGGAATTTTTGCCGACTATTTTATTAAATCTCAGAAAGGAATGTTTAATAACGTACGAAAAATTTATAATAATTAAGTGATTCGAATTTTGGTTACGGAATTTTTACGTAAAAATTAAATTTTATAGTAATTTGAGCTCTGTTTTTTTTTTTTTTTTTTTTAAGTAATAGGAATTCGTTAGTTTGTTATTGGGCACGTGCGTCCCTGTCGGTTTCGTCGGGAAAGTGCACTCCTTTACGTCATGGGTTTAGCTTTACAATAAAAACAAAATTTAAAAAGGGTGGCAAATTGACGTAAAAGTGATGCTTTTGCTATTTTTTGCTGATTTTGACAGGCCCCGGATTTTTTGTATTCTTTACAAATGGTGGAGTTCCTCGGATTAAGGAGGTTGTTTCCTTGAAATTTTGTATAGTTAGAGGCCCGTATAACGAATCTTTCAGATCTCATTGCTGGATGATTTCTCCACGCAATCTGCATCTATATATGTTTGGCCTAGTTGTCTATTCTCTAACAATTGATTTACAGCCACTTACTTGAGCCCCTAAAATTTACTTTTGCCGAGAACTATAATGTGTCATTGGGTACTGGACAACCACTTTAACTTTTTTCCATATTGCGTGCTCTACTATATCCTTTTTATATCCATCAAGGGCTACAAAAGCTAGGCTTCCAATGCACTGAGTATTAGTAACACAAGATTTTCCGGTAATAGGCGCAAAAAAGTACATCCGCTGCGTGTTTTTTCCAGCACAATGATCATTGGTACCAGTCCAATGGCGTCGTCTAAATCTGCACGTTTTCATACCCAAATAAACTGATGCCAATAACTACTGTATGTGGAAACCTAGCTTTAGTTTATCCCGGATATATCGGGCCCCTTCCCTTACTATTCCTCACTATCGTCGGCGAGCCCCACAATGTGTTTTGGTCGTCCATTAATTACATGTGCAATTTAACTCTTTCCGCCCTGTGGGCACTAAGAGGGCCTCTTTTTAGCAAGCCCATTATGGGTTCGTCAAGGCCTACAATGGGCGGCCGGGTGGTGAGGGACGGGGTCCGACTTATCCCCGAAAAATTCCTGTGAATTTATCGACCCGTCCGGATTTGAACCCGGTCCCCCAGACGGTAGGTTACCACCTTGACTGCTCGGCCATCCGGCCCTCTTTTGCTGAGGGGTATGCTATATGCACCAGATTTTTTTATCACTGCCCAAATAGCTCTATCTAACATTAGAAAGAAGACTTCGTAGTGATGGAAATGGAGAAACAAATAATTTTAATATTTTGTGGAAAGTAACGTTCTAGCTAAACGATTGAGTATATGTTACTATAAGTTGATCCAACAAACCGAATAATGACCACAATGGTGGACAACGCAACACGTAGGAGATTGACAAGGACGATGTCTCCCGAAAGATCTTTCTATGGAAAACCGATCCGATTTAGGGGTTAGATAATTGAAGAAAATCTGGAAAAACTGCAAATGGTCAGTCTATTGAAGATGCCAGAATCTTAAAAGTTTTAATCTGCTAAATAACATATTAAACTTACAGTATATGCATTGTGTGGATTTCTATTGTTTTTTTCATGCACTAAGAGCATTCAACTTAATTCTATTTTAATGTAAACAGATTAAGCAACAATACTAACTATTGTATTTTTTTTTAATATTTACAATTATATCTTTTTTCACATTAAGACCGTAAAAACGGTTAGCAGAGCCTTTTTTTGGTTTTTGTTTTTACTTTTAATTCATTGCGTTCTGTAAGCACCAACAGAACATGAGTTTGGCCAGGCCCACAATAGGGAGCCCGACATATCTGGGACAGATCCCTGAAAAATTGCTGCAAATTTGGGACTGCCCGGATTTGATTCCGGGTTCCACAAGATCACGGGCTGCCATCTTAACCGTTCGTCTATCCAGCCTATTAATTAACAAATTATTCATGAAATTAACAGTAAGCCCCGAAAAATGATGGTTTCAGTTTCATCATCTCTTGGACGAAGTTATTTACATGATTGCAAGAAGTCCTTTGAAGATGATTAGGCTTAAATATTCACCTCTATCACAAGCATTTTGTGATGGAGGTTCGTTCAGGATATGTCAAACCCCGTCCCTCACTACTCAGATGACTCATTCTGGGCCTGTTTATTTGTTGTTTGTATACGGAAAGCAACTCGCAGGCGGTATGTCAAGGGATGATGCTTCCCGGAAGGTTTTTCCATGGGTCCTTGCTTAGGTGTTACAAACGTGAAGAAAACCAAGAAAACTCCACGTGGCCTAC
The DNA here is from genome assembly GCF_000671375.1 of Centruroides sculpturatus. NCBI lineage: Eukaryota > Metazoa > Arthropoda > Arachnida > Scorpiones > Buthidae > Centruroides > Centruroides sculpturatus. The sequence continues at coordinate 196,982 of NW_019384910.1, forward strand.
TGTTGGCGAAAGTAGACGACCGGATGGTCGAGCAGTCAAGGTGTCTGCCTACCACTCTAGAGATCCGGCATCGAATCCGGACAGGTCGAAAAAGCCCTAGGAATTTTTCAGGTGGGGTCCGTCCGGATATGTCGGACCCTATCCTCCACCACCCGGAGCTCCATTGTTAGCCTGGCCAAATCCATAATGGATTTGCTAAAGAAGGTTCTCTTAGTAAATCGGCTTCACTACGAGCTCCAAATTGGGTCTATCTATATTTTCAGCCGCATAATGTTATTACATCGGTTATTCTTATCAGTAGTATACGGGTTTTTTCGCTCTATAATTATTAAGAGGCTTTTATAGAAAGTCCATTGTGGATTCGGCCAGACCAACAATGGGGCGGCCGAGTAGTGAGAGCAGGGGCGTGCTGTGACATTTGATGAAAGGGAAGCTGTGTTTCTGTAAGAAGCCGACATCCAGAGGCAATCAGTCAATCGCGCGTCAGTGACGGTCTAGGGTCCATTCGTATCGTTTATTCGATAAGCCAGTAAAAACCGTAGACTTCTCTAAATGCATTTTTAATATCACAATTACATTCCGAATCGCTACCCACGATATAAGAGCTACAATTAAAAATAAAATAATAAAAACTTACTCGATGAAATAAAATATGTGGTGGATGTACCGGTACATACAAAATATTCTCCAATTATACGAATATACTTTTAAAGAAAATTATAATTAAATACAGTATAGCTTTGCAAAGAAATGTACATAAAAATATAAAATATTCTTTACTTTTTAAATCTTAAAACAATGCACTTAGTCAAGTAGCTCCCTACGAGTGGCTAATGAATGGAATCGAAGACGGTTGCAGAGCGTGCATGCACGCACTGCCAAATCCCCAGGGTGCCGATACCGGTCAATTCAAATACCTCTTTTGTCGCATCATTAGTATATCTGAAAGGACGCGACAGGGCTGTTGTAGATTTTAAACGTTTCTCACCATAGCTGTAAAAATCTAAATACTCGTATGTTAAACATAATAGTCATTTGTTTTCTAACTAATTCGTTTTAGGACCNAATTATCACGATTACATATGGCATAATTCATTATATGGTTGTCGTCTTTTATTCATGTTTTTTAAATACATATGTTAAACTGTAACATCAAATTTAATATAGTAATTGTAACTTCAATTCTTCAATATTGCATACTTTTACAATAACAATACAGCTTCAAAAAAATCAGTACCAAAGGATGACAAGTCAAATTGTTAATTGCTTCTTGGCCTATACACTCTTAGTAATCTGGTACTCTTGCCAATCTTGTATTCTCTGTGCAGGTTATCAAGATTCTAGTGTACTTATAAAAACAACAGTGCTGTTTGTTATTTAAATTTGTTGTTGAAGAAGTAAAACAGCAAAAGCAAAGTAATTATCATAAGCACTACAATGCACAGTATTGCATGTTAGCATATTATATAATTTGTCCATCTGCCTCCAAAAAAAATCGGTACCAAAGAAAAACAGGTAATGTCATTCAGGCCTGTACACTGTCAGTTATTCAGCACCTCTCCATGCGAGGAATGGCTGGATTAGCGAGAGTCTACACTTCCTTATTCTTTTCCGTAATTACCTTTATCTCACATACATACTAGTTTTAAATCTAATTTCTCTATGGGAGTTAAATCCTGTTTTATTTAACCAATACTTTGATGACTGGATTGCCAAGTGTTTAAGGTGGCTGCCCGAGGATTCAGGATTGAAAAATCCTACAAATTTTTCAAGGCTGGTCTGACTGGATATGTAGGGCCCCATTCCTTGTAATCCAGCCACCCCAGTGGGTGGTCTGGTTGAACCCATTATAGGCTTGCTACAAAAAGGCCCTCTTATGAGGGGATGGCATAATGTTGGGATCACCAGTTTTGTTCACCGAAACTTGTTCTCCAGAAGAATCACTGCACGACAATATTACAAAATTTACATATTGTGGAAGCTTCCTTCAAAATCAAGACTTAATTGCAGCCAAGGGTTCTTCGACAATTTCAGAAGTTGCAAAGGCATTAGAATAAAAAACATAAGCACGCTGATATTTTCAAATGTGTTACGGTACGAACAATTCTCCTCCAAATCAGTTGACGACGAAGAAGCTTTTTTAAACATTAATCGAGTTTGTTTTTCTAGTGACATACGTAACTTTTTTTATTTTAAAAATCTACATTTATCAATGTGCACACTGCAAAAATGTTTATCGTTTTGCATGCCTTTACGACAATTATCATTCACGAAATTGTGCTCGCAGAAAGCAAACAGATTGAATAATGTTAATAAAAATGTTTTTTATTAACAAAATTGGCCTTGAATAATGATAATTTTGTTTAAATCTAATCCTCTTACAAAATAAATTATAAATGTTAGTATGAATTCCATATGTATTGTACATGAATATTTGAAAATAACTTTTAAATAGATATAATGTCAGTTGTTGGGAATGCACTATAACCTCATCAAGTGTGATCGAAATTGGCGATCCCATGTGCCATCCCCTTGTTAGCGCATATGGGGTGGAAAGAGTTTAAAAAGAAATAATACATAATAATGTTGGCTCTCCAATAATACATAAACCTAAAATTATAGAAATTAGAGATTAGATTTGATTTTTTAGTTGGTTTATTTATTGAACTGTAAAACATGATACCGAGAGCACTTCAACTCGCCATGATTCTGAGGCGAATACAGAATAACGATATTTATTCGTTGTTTAGATCATTTTTTTGTAAAGATGGACTAAACAACAACTCGGTGAGTCGATTAACCATTGAAGATTTAAATGTGTATTAGTTTAATTTAAAATTCTATTATTTATAATCTTGTTTAAAAGCTAATATTTTGCTTTGATTACATCCTTAACACTAGAATCGGTAGATGTTACTTTTAGGTAAATGGTCCATATACATTAAATATACAGATTGACTAAAAGTAACTTCCACTCTTTACAACTTTATCATATTTAGGCTACCTGAATGAGGCGGTTGGGACCTTACTGGAGCCGTAGACTGTATCTACGGGAGCAAAAAAGTCAAAGGAACCGTACCTCTACGTGCGACTCTTCGTGAGATACGGCCCTCCGAAATTGGCCTACCTCTGGGACGCGTGATCGGGAGTTCGTTTACAGAACGGCATCCTTGATCGGGCTACCACAGGGAGACCGAACTTTGTGTTAGCGTGTTCCTGGCCAAACCCACTCAGTATACTCCCATTACTTTTAATCTAATAATCACATTAGTGAAAGGAGTTCGACTGGAAATAAATGATGGGAGGGTTGAGGTGATTCTCGGGAATGGAAAATTGTTTTTTGTATTTTTGGGCACGAAATGAAGCTGTGAGAACATTTAAATTGTTGAAGGTCTTAGCACTCCGGACCATCTTACAGAGATTGGTATTTGCAGTTGTAGTGATTTGCAGTCCTGTTGTATCGTTATGTCGTGTGTAGCTAATGAACATTCGTGATGTCGTGACTATCTCTTGCGGCAATCGTGTAAACCCTCTGTGACATCATTTTTGGTGGTGTCGGAGTGGAAAATTACCACTTTTTGCATGCAGTTGTGCAAAAATTGAAGAAAATTGTATGTTATCACATGCATAAGGTGGCAGTTTTTTGAGGGGTTGCAATAAGTGGAAAAAATTTTTTTGACCAAAATGTTATGTAATTAGATGGATAGTATGAGGATATCATGGAAGTGCAACTAAGTAAGTCAATTAGGTAAAAAGTTTTCCTGAAAAAAACTACAAGCAGTAATGGCGAATTATCACGATTACATATGGCATAATTCATTATATGGTTGTCGTCTTTTATTCATGTTTTTTAAATACATATGTTAAACTGTAACATCAAATTTAATATAGTAATTGTAACTTCAATTCTTCAATATTGCATACTTTTACAATAACAATACAGCTTCAAAAAAATCAGTACCAAAGGATGACAAGTCAAATTGTTAATTGCTTCTTGGCCTATACACTCTTAGTAATCTGGTACTCTTGCCAATCTTGTATTCTCTGTGCAGGTTATCAAGATTCTAGTGTACTTATAAAAACAACAGTGCTGTTTGTTATTTAAATTTGTTGTTGAAGAAGTAAAACAGCAAAAGCAAAGTAATTATCATAAGCACTACAATGCACAGTATTGCATGTTAGCATATTATATAATTTGTCCATCTGCCTCCAAAAAAAATCGGTACCAAAGAAAAACAGGTAATGTCATTCAGGCCTGTACACTGTCAGTTATTCAGCACCTCTCCATGCGAGGAATGGCTGGATTAGCGAGAGTCTACACTTCCTTATTCTTTTCCGTAATTACCTTTGTCTCACATACATACTAGTTTTAAATCTAATTTCTCTATGGGAGTTAAATCCTGTTTTATTTAACCAATACTTTGATGACTGGATTGCCAAGTGTTTAAGGTGGCTGCCCGAGGATTCAGGATTGAAAAATCCTACAAATTTTTCAAGGCTGGTCTGACTGGATATGTAGGGCCCCATTCCTTGTAATCCAGCCACCCCAGTGGGTGGTCTGGTTGAACCCATTATAGGCTTGCTACAAAAAGGCCCTCTTATGAGGGGATGGCATAATGTTGGGATCACCAGTTTTGTTCACCGAAACTTGTTCTCCAGAAGAATCACTGCACGACAATATTACAAAATTTACATATTGTGGAAGCTTCCTTCAAAATCAAGACTTAATTGCAGCCAAGGGTTCTTCGACAATTTCAGAAGTTGCAAAGGCATTAGAATAAAAAACATAAGCACGCTGATATTTTCAAATGTGTTACGGTACGAACAATTCTCCTCCAAATCAGTTGACGACGAAGAAGCTTTTTTAAACATTAATCGAGTTTGTTTTTCTAGTGACATACGTAACTTTTTTTATTTTAAAAATCTACATTTATCAATGTGCACACTGCAAAAATGTTTATCGTTTTGCATGCCTTTACGACAATTATCATTCACGAAATTGTGCTCGCAGAAAGCAAACAGATTGAATAATGTTAATAAAAATGTTTTTTGTTAACAAAATTGGCCTTCAATAATGATAATTTTGTTTAAATCTAATCCTCTTACCAAATAAATTATAAATGTTAATATGAATTCCATATGTACTGTACATGAATATTTGAAAATAACTTTTAAATAGATATAATGTCAGTTGTTGGGAATGCACTATAACCTCACCAAGTGTGATCGAAATTGGTGATCCCATGTCGTGCCATCCCCTTGTTAGCGCATATGGGGTGAAAAGAGTTTAAAAAAAAAATAATACATAATAATGTTGGCTCTCCAATAATACATAAATCTAAAATTATAGAAATTAGAGATTAGATTTGATTTTTTAGTTGGTTTATTTATTGAACTGTAAAACATGATACCTTTTTGTCCTTAATTTTACTTTTCTACACTTAAACATACTAGAAAATAAATATAATACTCTATTTTTATTTTAGGTATTATTTTCTCAAAATAATATTTATTCTGCCAATTTTGTCAATGGAGTAAGAATTCTTCATAGTCACACGACAGTTGGTTTACTAAATATCGGTGTCAACGATGCCGAATTTCAGAAATCGTCCATGGCAGCATCGAATAAGATATTTTTACGGTCGGTTAGAAAAAATTCGACAAAAGAACAGGTTTCGACTCTTTCTAAAGCAAAAGACGCCGGACAGTTGACTGTCGGACAAAAAGGTTTGTATTTAAAAGCATTTATAACATTGATTATACAAATATAAACATCTTCCAAGACCCAATTCATTACTACAAAGCCACATCAACTGCCGTCTTTCATGCTTGATATTATACGACGGTTCGTGTGGCTTTACATTGGTTAAAATTAGAAATAAGAAATTTGTCATTATTTAATATAAACTAAGTAAGTTCGATGAAATGATAGTTACGGTAATTAAAAAATTAATACTGTTATAACAAAACCACATGCTTTATTGAAGCGCATAGTTAAACTTTAATGTACTAGTATCATTCTCATAAATAACACTACCCCTTGTGATATGTCAATAAATACTTGTGGATAGATATTCCTTATAAATATTAGAGGATCCTTCAGTATCTGTGGATTAATAAACATACAGTTTTGCATTGTAGATAATATTGTCACTAAATCATTGACTTTCAAACTAAAACTTGTGTATAGATGTAGACCTCATTACTATATGTGAAAAGTCCTTCTACACATAACTGACAAATGCAGATAGCTGCAGTTACAAATATAATGTATAGTTATAGTAAAGTGATTACGTGCTATAAGACAAGTGTTCCTAGCGGTAAAATTTGGAAGTTAGCGCTCCTATCTGAAAAACAATGCACAATACGTAAAAAGCCAATTATGAAGTTGTAGAGCATGATCAATTTAGTATGAAAGAACACTTGCGTACACAAATATCGTAAATTGAAAGCATGAAACACTGGTGTGCACATTAAGAATGTGTTTTGAGTATATTCTCATTCATTTCTCCCATATTTATTTATGATGTGTTTTTCTCATTTTCCTATGTCTTTGTGCCACATGTTGTGTATTGCTCACACATGTTATGGCTCATTACTGTAATAATTGATACAAAGCAGTTTGGCTAGATACAAGGAAGTTTAGCTGTCATCTTAAGTTAAATGTAATAATTAGAAATAAAGCAAACAGTACATGTTAATTCTAAGATATTTCATGATGCTACACAAATATATATTTCTAGATTATATATGATTATACTCAATTTTTTTTAATTACATATTCTAAACTGATTTTTATGATATTACAGTTAAGCAAACCACCAAAGATGCAAGTTATTTGGCAATCATCATCGGAGGAATCGGTATTACAGGTAAATCTTATCATTTTTCTTTTAACGATAAAATATTGTATATTGTTTTAAGAGTTGCACGAAAGTTGAATGTAAAAAAAAGAGAGTAAAATGTAGTTTCTGTGAACTACATCAGTGTTTCCTAGAATAAAACAAGAAAGGACAAAGTAAAAAAAATGAAGTAAGAAAAATATTGACATGGAGAAGTTGAACTGGACTTCGGAAAGATTCAGACTTTGATAGTTTGGACGTGTTAAGAGAATGGAGAATGAGTAGGTTCCATGAAAGAAACTGAAGTGTCACTTAAGAGAAATTAAAGTGAATAGCGGGCGCAAGAGATGGAAGGATGAGATCAAGAAGAAGTTAGAATGATAAGGGTATGATATAAAAAGAATCTTTGAGGAAGAATGGTGAAAAAAGCAATAGAAACTGTGATCTATGGCTTGACCCTTCGTGGCAACAGAGTAAAAGCAGATTTACGTTATGATGAATTCTTTGGTGACAAGCAGTAATGGCACAACCTACTTGCCATTGTGATGTCATTTCACAACGGACAAGTCAAATTCGGTGTAACTTTCATTGCAGTGGCAACAGCAAGTCGAGCATTTGTCCAATGACATAAGTTGTTTGTTTTCTGGCACGGTGGGTTACCAACCCAATGTTTGATCATGTTGTGATGTTCGTGGAAAAATTTTAACGGAAATGATCAGAGAGCATGAATCTCAGTCACCTCTTATGGTCTTTGACTTGTATGATTATTTAATTACATTTCTGCAATTATGTTATTGTGATATCTAATTTATCTAATTTCAAATGTAGCTTCCTTTCAAATTATCTTTTAAGACTTATAACCATTCCTAAATTTCAATGAGGAATTATTTAAAAATTAAATAGGCAATTTGCCCCAATTAGCATTATGGTACAGTCCATTTTTTTATTTAAGCTACAACCCTATCCGACACTTTTCTTGTCAATATCGGAGCGATACACTATAGTAGTGTGAACAGGAGCGCATCTGTGATGATAGGCATTTTTTAACGTCATGTCGTTTTCCATTATAATTTGAATCAGCCTTAAAGGAAATCTATAAAATTAATAATACTATAAATCTAAAAGTGTTTTACATCAATGGAAGTGGCAGAAATGATTTTAAAAATAAGAGTATAAATTTTACTTGTATGCAATTACAGTTTATTAATAATTTTAGTTAAAAATTTGGCTTTTTGCTGTCTTTATGTGACTGCTGTTAACAAAGCTGGTGATGTGGACTTTGGCCAATAGTTTATTCACTCAAAGTTAAACAAATGTGTGTTGATATTTGCATTGTTTTAAATAGTAGTACAACTGTTAAAAGAAAACAAAAATAAATAGTTTAAATGATAAAAATCAATGGACAAAAGAAAATTTTAATGTGACAATGCACGATATTTGTTAATTAATTATACATTTAAAATGTTTGCTGCCGATGAACCTTTAGCAATTCATGCCACATCATTATGAGCATTGTGAAAGTTTGCTGTGTGTCTCCCTAAATATTTTATTGTTTTGTTTTGTTTATTGTACACTTTTAATAGTATATTTTATCTATTAGTTTTGTATTACAGTAGAATCTCTACAGTCTGACATCTATAGTAATCCAACACTTTACTGCAGGATGGTGCAAATAAAATTTTTGCGTTACCACTTTATATATGTGACAGAGAGACTGATATAGGTGTATACTGTCGGTCACTAATTGTGTTTTTCACATATTTCACTTTATAATTATAATCAATGATTTTAATTAACATTTATTCTTATTATATGAAGTAAGATGTTGCAAATTTATAATTTATTATACGAATATTTCTTTAATTATTGCTGTTTGGCTTAATTAATTAAATTTTTTTCTCGTCTTAATTTTAGGAATTATGTTTTACGCCATATTTAGAGAGTTATTTTCCGGACACAGCCCTAACGTAATATACGGAAAAGCTTTAAAGAGATGCAAAGAAGATGCGAGAATAATCGACGCATGTGGTGAACCCATTAAAGGATACGGAGAAACTACAGCTCGCGGGAGGAGGAGGCATGTCAGGTAAGGTGCTTTTTTTCCTTTTAATTCACAATAGTTGAATCTGTGATGATATCCATCATGAGTTCAGCCAGAGGTGAGGGACAGATCCAACATTCAGTACACATTACCCATGAAATTATCTCATAATTCATATGCTCAGATTTCCAGAACAGCAAGATGATGAATGTCCTAGGCACCTTAACCATAATCATATAAATTTCTGTTTTTATATCAGAAATTTGTACTGTTAAGATACAGTTTATTAGAATTCTTTGATATAAGAAAATCTTATTTTATGCCTGAAATTAAATTGAAATAATGTCTGTTTGTTTAGTGTGTAGGTATACACTACACAAAGATCTTTTTTTCTGTAAGTGAACCTTTTAAAGGTTTTCTTCTCTTTTCTTTCCACTGATATACATATGATTTACCCAATGGCTTGGATTTATTTGACTTTGGTTTCAATGACTACACATAAGTCTTTATAGTTATTCCAGAATTGTAGTGCTCCTGATTATCTATCTACATATTGTTTTTTGCAGACAAGAGCAAACATTTTCTAAAGAACTTTGCTTTTAAAAGTGAGAATTTTTTTGTAATTCTTGGGTTGAGATCCAAGTTTTGGAGCTTTAGAGAAAAAACAGAGTCTAGAGTAGAGGGAAAAACGTTGCCAAGGCTTTAATAGAACAGTTAGATACCAAACAAATAAACTTTTGCAAAAGTAACGTGATTCTGGAGAGAAAATTTCACTTGAAAGAATAAATTTAATGAAAACTTTTTAGATATGTAATAAAGCAACTTATTAAAAACTTTTGATTATATTTCAGAAAACTTCAAATTTTTTTATTTGTATTTTACTAACAAGTAAGATAAAGTTTTATTATTAAATTTAAGGGGCTGTCTATTAAATGGGTGTAGTTTTCAACCACTTTTGACACTCTTTCTCTCCAGTGTGTATAAAGATATGCTTTTGGAAAACTCCCTCCCCTTTAATTACATGCACAATAATTTGCAAACCTTTGACATTGACAAAATGACTTTAGAAAAGTTCTGCAAATATTTCCTGATAGTTCATTTGTGCTATTAGTAAGTAGGCTTACAAGAAAAATTTGCACACCTCTAGACACTAAAGTCCATGTAGACGATGCCTCAACCACCTTAAAACCCCTATTGTGTACAATGATGTAGATTTTGTGACTCCTCTCACCCTTCAACTGTACTCATAAATTCACCTGCAGATTTTTTATATCTACATAAAAATATCTTTGAGTAAATTTTAGTATTATGTTACAATTATGTGATATCTCATTTTAAACATAATTTATCATTAACTGATATTAATGTAATATATTGTTTTAAATGTATTTATCCTGAACTAATGACTTAGGATTGTTGGAGCATCATTAAGATTAGCGAGTCAGTTCAAATCTCACATACACTGGGCCAATAATAGTGTCCACTGGGACTAAATTAAGAGAATTCATCTCATACAAGGTTAATCAAACTTGATTAGTGGGCTCAAGTTTAATCGTACTCGTATATATCACCTCCACAGGCTCGGTGCTCTTAGTACCAAGCACATGTTAGTGATTTATTGCATTATAATACCGGATTATCAAACATACAAATTAGGATTAAATTTTGATTGATAGATGGTTTTTGCATTCTGTGTGGGCCTGATATATACCTAGATTCTTTTCCAATAAACACACAGAAGTTACTTTCTTTTGTTGTTGGAATAAGGCCGGCCACCTCACCCGTGTGCTGCAACTGTGATAGGGGAGTGCAGTAGATCCTCACTCCTTGACAAACGTCTATGATCAGCCATAAGAGATTCCTTTACCTTTATCTTTTACCTCTTAATATTTGCAGGGTAGAAATAATCTAAAATTATACACTATATTTTAGTTATTTAAATTTATTTTCAGTCATTTAGAATATGTAAAAGACGGATTAAATTACATGCGCATGAAATTTTACATCGAAGGAAACAGACGGAAAGGAGTAGTTCATCTAGAAATGAAAGAAGTAAGTAATGCAGTTTGTCAAATAAAATTTTGTTTTTCTTGCAACCGTATATTTATTTTAAACGAAAAATTTCCAGAACGCTAACGGAAAATATGATTATCGCTATCTGTTTGTCGAATTGGAAGGTTACCCTCAACAGACAATCATTCTCGAAGATAATAGGCACATTTTCTGATATTTTCATTTTAGAAATGAAATGCTTTTGTATAAATTATTTTTACATATAATTAACGAATTAATTAATTTTCTCCTAACTTTTCTTTTGGAACTTTTTGTCGAAACAGACAGAAGACTTTAATAACTATACCCAAAATTGTATATATACTTGATTCATTTTTGAAAATAAAGGATAAAAATAATATCTAGGTTTTTTATCTACCGAAATAATGAATATTTTGGTATCAAAATTATTTTTTATATAGTGTAACAATATTAATTAAACTGTTGTAGTTTACATGATGAATTTTAAATTATGGTGTATTATAATGCAGTGTGTATGTAGTTTCTAATCTACCGAAGATAGGATGACATAATTTTCTATTTTATTCTCTATGGACTTCTACAACAACTGCATCATATGTTGAGAAAACTACAGAAAAGCAAGTTGTGGTGCAATTTTCATTATTTTTACATAAATAAACTCGTACAGGGTTAAAAGTTACTTGGCAGTGAGAAATTTGTAATGACATTAAAGTTATATGTAAAGTATTGCACAAGACCCATAAGTTGCATGCAATACTGTACAGTCAACTGGTACCAAATGGTAAACTTGCAGGTCTTGCATGTAATGCTATATGTCATTACAAATTTCTCTCCGCACAGTAACTATTTGGACACCTCGTAGTTATAACTGAATTAACAACAGAATGAATGTGTGTTAGTAATATTATGGTGTTAAATTTGGATAAAATTTGCACCGTTTGCTAGTTAAATTGCCGTTTATTTTTACCAATGTCACTTCCCGACCATTATAAAATAACAGAGGGAAGGTATTGTAATTGGTCAATTTTGACTCTGGATCTTTTGCATCTCTTGAGATTTTAAGTCCCAATTCCAAAAACATTAAGAAAAATTCCAAAATTTTGAACGTGTGTTGGCCTGTTATATCTCAGGGTCCGTGGACCAAAAATTTTGAAATTTGGAAGGAATACTTCTATATATAGGGTATTGATAAGTTGAGGGAGATACAGGTGTGAGCGTGGTTGGACTTAATGTAAATTTCTCTCGTCATTTTCAGTTACAATTTTTACTTTCCTGGCTCTTCTATACTTTTTCTCTGTTATGTTTAACAGTCAGTCAAATAATGACCCCTGAAGGTACTAAAGTATAATTTTAGTACCTTGAAATGTCGAGAAGTGCAAAAAAAATTTGGGGGTTTTTTCTATATGTATGGATGTTAGTGTGGGAGGGGGCACAATTTCATTCACTCTCTTTGAAGCTTAATAACTTCTTTGCTTTTTGTCATAAATTTCTGAAATTATGCAGGGAAGTTTGCATATTAGGAGGATTAATGCTATTAAATTTTGGTGGTTAAAGGCCGAGGGGGTGGAGAGATAGAGGGAGTCGTGTCTTATCTCGAGAGAGGTCAGACTTATTATTATTCATTATTAACATTTACAATTTCTTTTTATAAAATCATCACTATCCTCAAAACTGAGCTTTTTGTCATTTCATAATCATTAAAAACATAAAATCGTAATGGATGATGTCACAGGCAGTTTTAAATGTTGTTGGGAAAGTTAAGCAACTCGTTGTTGGATTTTTAAAAAACTTATCCTTATTCCTAAGAATAAGACACTGCCTTTTATAAGTCTTGTCATCCAGCTGCTCCATTGCGAACCTGGCCAAACACACGACAAGCTCAATAAAAGGCCCTCTTAATGCCCGTGAAGCAGGAAGAGTAAAAAAAAAACTTTTCAAATAGTCTAAATTTTAGTTAATTTCAACACATGCAGTTGGGTCATATTTCTAAGCAGGTGTGGTGGGCCAGGCACAGAGTGGCAAATTTCGGGAGGTGGAAAAATTAATGGGAACAGTATAAAAATGTCACAAAAAAAGAAAAAAATTCCAAATATGTAATATTTATAATTAATTATTTAAATATTTCGTATAATATTCCGTAATTAAAGTTAAAGTTAGCATCAGAAGTATTTATGTTTATTTCAGGAAAGGTAGCATTCTAACCTGTGTCTACAGTGGAAAAAAGGCCCCTTACACAGTATTATCAATGTACTTAACTGAAATAAAAAAGAGGTGTAACGGATATTTCAAAATTTATGTGAAAATATTGAAAACTTCACTACAATTTGCTGTATGTGGGTTGTCAAACTATCACGTTTCTCTCAGAATCCAAAAGTAAAGATAGATTTAAGTTTGTATATATAACCTCTTATGCAACAAAATGACATTAGTTTTAAAGCACAATTACGATCTCAAACGAACGAGTCGAAAGTGATTTAACTTTTGTGATTTAGTTGTGTACTTAGGTTTGTTACTAAGCACTCCCGCTAGAGCAGTGTTTCTTAACAGGGGCGATATTGCCCCCCATGTGGGCGTTTTTCCATGTTCAAGGGGCGATTAGTAACAATATATATTTTGGGAGACGAAAAAATAATTTTCTGGGTGATATAGTAAAACATTATATTAAGAATAATTAGATATTTTATTCGTTATATCGTACAATAAGTAAACAAATAACATTATATAGTCACTAGTCTATTTGATGCAGTACGAATTTGGCGTTAGCCTTGTCCCTCGGCATCGGAATTTTGTAGTGAAGGGGGCGAGTGANTAATCTGTGCGAGAACGTAAACTGTTTGATGTTACATTTAATCACGTTATGTCGATAAATGCTACAAACACGAGACATTACGTACTTAAATCTGGCTCGAGGTGCAGCTTTATTTCTGAGAGATTAAAGAAAAAATATGTTTTAGGATTGAGAAAATGTACTTGAAACTAATAGAATCGGTAGAAAAATTGTATTTTTAATGTAGATAATCAGGATTTAAATGAATTTCTCGTGGAATCACTTAAATTTTTAAGAATAANATAGTAAAACATTATATTAAGAATAATTAGATATTTTATTCGTTATATCGTACAATAAGTAAACAAATAACATTATATAGTCACTAGTCTATTTGATGCAGTACGAATTTGGCGTTAGCCTTGTCCCTCGGCATCGGAATTTTGTAGTGAAGGGGGCGGGTGATACTATGTAGTGGTTTTATTGAAGGGGGCGATACTATGTTGAAGGGGGGCGACGATTCGTTAGAGGTTGAGAAACACTGCGCTAGAGTAATATATCATGTGATATTACAAGTAGGGAATTCGATCCCGGTCCTTATTTCTAATCCCGGGATTTCGGGATTATACTTATTCGATCCCGGGATTATTTCGGTATTGAGGGTTAATAAAAAATAAGAAAATCTTACAGAAATTAAAAATCAAAATTTAGACAAAAATCAACGTATTTTACGGTATACACCTAGTTAATTTAATCACTCTAATTAATCAGACTTACAGTCAGACTAACCAGACTTAAAATCACTGTCTTCATGTTAAATTTATTCTTTTTTAAGCATCACTGAGATCTCTTTAAACTCACATAAATTGAAAAAACTTTTATGTAACAAACTATGCAAATAAACGTTGAAAATTCACAAAAATCTCTCTTAACATCGACTAAATAGACTACTTTCATATAACAACCTAGTAAGTAGGTAGTAAAGTAAGTTTCTTAGGAAAAAGTATTTAAAAATAATATTAATCAGTCACATTTTTCTTAAATATAAAGAAAACTAATTTAATAGGAACATTCTAATTTGAATTGCGAAAATATGATCTGAGAAATAACAACGCATCTAGTGTCTCATCACCAAGTCTGCTTCTCAATTTGTTGCACATATATGCAGCTGCAGAGAAAACGCGTTTAGGTTGATGGAAGTTGGAGGAATCGTTAGTAAATACTTATAAGCTTCGAGGACACGGGGAGGATGGAAGAAAACAGTCCGGTCGACACGGATCGGGATTGTAGGAGTAAAGGCTATAATCCCGATTGTTTCGATCATTGTAAGCATGTTTTTCAAAAAATAAACGCGTTAATTTTGTAAATTCGGTCTCTGTGTGAGTCTCTCAGCGTTCAGCAAACCACTACCCCGAAACGTAAAAAGACTTTCTCGCATCATCCTGACAGATCGCGGACAAGGCGAGGGTCATAACCTTTTCACCTAAGGTCGACCCCCCCAAGCGAGTAGCGTCAGGTCTATATTAACCACACTGGCAAAACAAGATGGCTGACACATTGACAGGTAAAACGCACTGAGTAGTGCTCTCGACTGCGCCAGAAAATCGATTGGCGCCCGCGAAAATTCAAAAATACAAAAATGAAGTATATTACCAAGTAACCCAGTGAGAACTGCTTGCCTATCATTTTAGTTGAAAATACAAGAAGTTTTATTCCAAGCAAGCATCGCAAGCCCGCTTGGTTAATTTCTGCTGCTTGCTTGGAATAAAATTTCTTGTATTTTATATTAAAATGATAGGCAAGCAATTCTGTTAAAAGCACTGGCACTGAACGTTTCGCTTCATGCAGTCTATTTTGCAATTTTTTTAAAATGATGTCAATCCCGAAAATCCCGGGATTAGGAAAACTTAATCCCGAAAATTTTGGGACTGAAAAGTGGTCGGGATCCCGGGATCCCGATTTTCGAGATCCTGGGATCAAATCCTCTAATTACAAGAGATAATTCAATTTAATGTAAGTTATTCAAAGCAGAAGATACTAATATGTGCGAGAACGTAAATTGTTTGATGTTACAATTAATCACGTTATGCCGATAAATGCTACAAACACAAGACATTACATACGTAAATCTGGCTCGAGGTGCAGCTTTCTTTCTGAGAGATTAAAGAAAAAATATGTTTTAGGATTGAGACAATGTACTTGAAACTAATAGAATCGGTAGAAAAATTGTATAGTGATAGACAGCACGCTACTCATTTGTTACGAAAACTTTTACCATATAAGCGTTAAATTACACACGTATGTCACTAAATTGACGAGCGCTTTCGACAATATGACCTGAAGAAGACGAAATTGTATATCGCCGAAAGCGCTCGTCAATTTAGTGACATACGTGTGTAATTTAACGCTTATATGGTAAAAGTTTTTGTAGAAAAATTGTATTTTTAATGTAGGTAATCAGGATTTAAATGAGTTTCTCATGGAATCACTTAAATTTTTAAGAATAATCAACTTATTTTCAGTACAAAGTCTTATGGTTTCTTTCTATATTATCTTACTTTTTGAAACATAGTTACAAGTCTACTTTTATAAACCTGAAAATAATTGTTTCAAATTATTTTTTGATAATACAAATCATAATCAAAGTAAAGGAAATGTAATGTTTCTGAATAATAAATGTAATTTTATGATAAGTATTCTGCTTATCTATTTTTAAACTTAATAGCCCCACACTTTAACAGGCTTAATAACTATTTTTTTCATGATATATTTCTAAAATTTTATTGCTCGAGACTCTTAGCTATATACCTACAGGGTGTCACAAAATGGACACCAAATTTTCAACAGGAATATCTGAAAAACAGCTAGAGACAAAACTTTTATTCTTACTTTGTATTGACGTGACAGGGATTAAAATTAACTTAGAAGCTATTCTAGTGTTATTTGGGGATTCATCAATAAACAGAATTGGCACATATCTTGCTTCTGCTACGTAGTAACTAAATACAAGTGCATGAGAGTATATGCAATGGCAAAGTCACCACTCATCCCAATCCCTCTTTCTTGGGTCCTATGAAAGGTATTGGCACAGTTTAAATTACAAACTGTGCTGCTGTTTAAGTAAGATATTATATTATCTCCAGGTCATAAGTAACTGTCAGTTATTTACAGCCAGTAACTATAACCAAAGTAAGAGTGGAACAGAATTGTGCTGTAATTTGAATTTCTTACAGAAATTTCAGGGCATTAAACACTTAATATTTCTAATTCTTTCAGATGAAGAAACTTCATATTTATTTAATATAAGGATGATTAATATTGCGAGCATATAAACTGGTAAGAAATGAGACAACCTTACAAGAATATTACCGCTTGGCAAGTAACTAATTCAAAATAAAGTAGAGACTCATTCTGTCGAGACTTTACGTCATTCCAGATGAATTGTTAAAGGATATTTTGTAGAATGAAGGACTTAGTTCATGAAAAATGAACTAAGTCCTTCATTCTACAAAATATCCTTTAACTTAGCATTGCATGTTACTCGAAAGGGGATTTAGAAGTTTAAAGTAGAGGTATACGTTAAGCATTTTTAATTTATTTAAAAAAAAAATGAAAGTAATGTAAGCCAAAATAAACACAAACTTGCTTCTGTAATAAATAATTTAATCAAATAAATACTATCTATATACACAAAAATTAGTGGAGAGAGGAATTCTTGTGGCATATTCAAAGCAGAAAAATAATTGTAAGATGTCAATTTACATTTGAACGAAGAAAAGTAACGGTGATAATGAGAAATCCTTCTTTTGAATTTGAGTGATAGTGCCGATCGACTGCCAATTTTCTGGCACGCTCTGTTCCAAAGCTTCGTATCGACTGAGGTCGCATAATGACTCAACGGTACATCCCCGACCATTAACTATATGTCTCTCGTGTCTCTAAAGTGGCGAGTCACTGGTAAGAGTTTGTGGAACACTGTTCTAAAGTATTTACAGACTGCTAGAAATTTAAACTTATGCTGAACTTGAACTAACGTTAAACATTTCATATAATTGATGCTTTATTTTTCATAGAAGTCATAAGAAATTTTAAGAAAAAGGCACAAAATAGAGGGATCTCTGCCAACTGCAACATACAGTCCAAGCATACGCACCCTACAGGCAATGCTATCTGTGACCATTCGGTGAACTAATCTGGCTATCGCAGTAACTTTAAGCAACCTGTCGTAATTCTGTCCAGATTAAGTGATGCCGGAAAATTGGCGGTGAGCCTTATTACATGATTTGTTCATTTAAAGAATTTTTGCACACTGATATCATTATAAATTACAAAGAAGTAATTAAACGAACAGACTTTTTTCTTTACAAAAGGTCTGTATTTTAAGGTTGTCATTAAATAAATATATTATTTGAGCCAAAAAGGTAATTTTCATCACTATATGTTTCTATAGATATACTTTACTTTTTGCATATTTATTTGAGAAAATTATAAAACATTCACAATTATGAGATTGTCCATAGCACTCCTATGTGTAGTCTTTATTAATGTATATTTATAGTTAAACAATGATACAGAACTGCTCTCAAGGAGGATGCTCTTTGAGGATGGTGCTATTTAATTGCCAATAAATATGCACAAACAGACCTTTCCCGTAAATATTAAGTAGACTGATTGGATATCAAACACATCCATGAATTACTCAAATTTACAACTTTGCATTGCAAACAATATAGAAAGCACGAAGTGGCGTGACTTGGTGATAAACTCGTGTGTAGATCTTGTTACTCCGAGTTCTTCAACGTAGTGCCAATTTTAGAGGCAAACAAGCAATAGTGCTAAATTTAAGTTTGATTGTATGTAAATTCTAAATTGTTAAGGCTGATGTTTTAGGGTGGTAGTCCGCAGAATGTGGTCCATGGTCTGCGAGAATGTGCCGGGTAGTTTGCGGACTTATATAGTCATTTTTTCAAAATGCAGAACATTTTCGCACATCATAGCTATCACATTAGATTACTGGATAAACAAAATGTTTTGGCACAATCCCATTATCTAAGGTGATATTTACAGGATGCAAGTGGACGGAGGCATAGATGGCTTGAGGTATGTCTATGACTTAGTTATCAATCCACAGACCACGTGAACTTTGAGAACTGCTGTTTTGGGATACATTCAGTGTACGCTCTGACCATGAAACAATATAAGGCAAATGGTAAGTGGTGTAAACTAGTGGTGTAAGGCAAATGGTAGTGTGTATGATACATACTAGCATCATTGATTGGTTAGGTTAGTAAGAGTATTGTAGTGTGTTCCTAGTTTGTATAGTTTATGATATATATATAATGGTGTCTTTAATCTTTCTTTCTATTTATTTTTAAATAAAGATTTTGGTCAGTTGGCCAAGATATATTGGAATGCATCTCTCACTATCCAGTCACCAGTTGTGGGCCAAGTCAAACCCACAATGAGCATATAAGGCCATCTTTGTTCCAGCAAGACCAAAAGACAGTTAAAGTCACCTTAACATGCATGGGTAATCAAAATATTACAAGAAATCCAGTTCGGATTTTGCTTGCGGCATCTCGTTCGGCAACATGGCCGACAGAACGTTATCGAATTTCTGATTCCGTTCGCCGACTCTGGTTTCCATTCCTATGTGGACTCTAACAGAACCATAAGGTTTCTCCTGGAGCGTTTTTGAGCATTCTACATGTGATTTGAAACAAAAATATCTAATGTTTCGTGCAAACGCTTGATGGAAGGCGTGATTGCTGAACACATAACACAGGCTCCAGAAGCAACTGTGGCTCTGTGCCAGAATCAACAGGTTCTCGACGGCAGAGTACCAAACGCCATTAGGCTCGGACAGAAGGATAGTGAATATCAAAGGCAACCACTGAATTAAAAATAACAGAAATGCAATGCTGTTACTTTTCAGTAATTTATACTGAAATCTTTTCTTTGTCAGTTCGTTATCGTTGCTGGGTAGATGATCATTTTGCACCTTTAATGAATGAAGGGATTTTATGAAGAGAATTAGAGTTAAGATGATAGGAGACAGAATTAACAGGTACAGACTGTTGTTATAATAGCTTTGTTTACATATGTCTAACTTGTTTTTAATGATTATAAAAGTTATGGAGTTTAAAGATATTAACCAAATGGAAACAATATTGATTATTATATACTTTTTACCAGAGAATAATTGTTTGGTATGATAGGAAAATTTATGGGTGTAAACGAAACTTTCGAGGGCAATTGCTAAATAATTAAAGGTAACCGTGAGAAATGTCAGCAAACTGCCGTACCAGGACCAATGACAAATGTGGATTTTATCACTGTTACGGGATAATATATCAATACAAATTCTCGAATACACTACCAAAGTTATGATCATGTGAGAGATGGCATTGTTGGCAATCAGAGTGTTTCTGGAGTGGTGTAAGTCGTATTGAACGATCAATGCGCTGATTTGAAGTACGTTTAGCATGGTTCCTATAATGGCCAGAATTGCATAGACTGCCAGACGTACGACTGCGTCGTCCGATTGGTTTCCGTTTGTCTCCAGAGTGACATTGGTCATGGCCCATATTCCGCTGATGTTTATGAGGTCTGAATTCATTAAAAGGAAATGCTAAAATGGATGGGAAAAAAGGACCAGAATAAATTAATCATCAAATTATTAATTATTAAAAATTTGTATTAAACAAAATATTATATGGGGTGACCAAAAATTGGCAGGGTGTTCAAATGTTCTTGTATCCATAGTAAGTGTTCAAGATTTAAGTGTTTCTTGTAATGTATGACAAACACAATTGACTCATGGCATTGTTTGTCCTCCCCTCTTAAGTAATAAACAAGTAAACTCCTACAAGAATATGTACATGGTATCCCATATGTCTGGAACCATAGGAGTTATGTTGATCTTTGTTTATTCTTTACAGGTAAAGCACTGCACCAAGTAAGAAGGAACAAATTTGAGTTATTTTGATGGTGGAGCCCACAGTCGGTGTGAAGTTGCCGAAGAGTTTAAAGGGCTACATCCGACTTTCCATTAGTTACACTTGTCAATCTGGGTGCAACCCATTAAACTATGGCAGCTTCATGCCGACTCAGATCACCCCATCAAAATAACTAGAATTTGTTTCTTCTTACTTGGCAATATAATTTACCCATAAAAGAATAAATGAAGATCAACATAACTCCTACAATTCTAGATTTATGGAACACACTCTTCGGAGAAAATTTCAATTTAATACATTTTATTCTATGCAGGATTCCAAGAGAAAGACCAATCGTGATTCAGCTAGACCCTCTATTGCGTATCATAGAAATGATCTTTTATGGGCTCTCCAGATCTCAGACACAGGTAATTGTACAGTACCAACCACACCCATTCTGGCATCGATGATGTTTTTGTCATCTTTAGATATTGATTTTAAGGTGCGAATTGCTACAAATGGAGTTGTCATATAGAAAATAACTCCATGATGATCATGGTAACTTCATATTGCTCTTGCAAATATGAAATTCATTCATAAAACATTTTTAATGTTCATTATTAGCAAATGAGTAATTCTACATTGCGATACGTAGTGATGACATTGTCGGCCCACTTAACAAATCCGATAACGGCTCGTTAAGCAGGTCGAAAGCACTTTCAATTAAAACATCAGAGCACCGTCGATGCCACGAATTTATTCTATACTTGTACAATTTATAATAGTAATTTGTTTTGGAGGCCGGATGGCCGAGCAGTTAAAGGTGGCAGCCTATCGCTCCGGGGACCCGGGATCAAATCTAAGTGGGTTGTTTCGAATATAGTCCATCCGTCCCTCACCGCCCAGCCCCACTCATCGTGGGCCCGGCCAAACCATAATGGACTTGCAAGAATAAAGCCCTTTCAGTGCCCACAAAGCCAAAAGAATTTAAAAAAAAAAAAAAAAAAGGAAAAAATATGGTAATTTACAAAATCATACCTTAGGAAGGATGCAAGTGTCCGATAATTACATCTGTAACAATAGCAGCTGCTGAAACAAGATCTTGTTTCCTTGTAATAAAACTCACGCCCTGTTGCAAAAGAATAATCGAGAATTACTTCTTACACCAAAGAATTTTTATATTAACAAAATATAAGTTAACTCACCAAACAGTTCTTTCATATTTTCATATTTCTAGAATTTAGTTCTTGAATCTCCCAGTAAAATCCTAACAAACTGCAATTCCAATTGATGGAATATTTGAGATTTTAAGTAACAATCCGTAAGAAAGATCGTGTAATCCTGTAAAAAAAATACATCATTATGTTGTGTACAAAATAAATAAAATCCTGGTAATACGGATTCATGCAAAATCCAACTCTTAAAATGGTATTCCGAAGGAACTGTGCCACTATTTAGTAAGGTATGGCAAAGAAAATGCTAGATAACCTTATTTTACATGAAAACTTCGATTTATCACCATACTTTTGCATGTAAATAAATCGAGACGGGCGCTACAACGAGGTTTTGGGGTAGGCCCATGATGCTACCATTTCTTTGATTCAAATAGGAATTTCAATGCGTAATTTTTTATGTCGAATATTTGGAGTGTCTAAGTCGTTTAGAATTCAAAGATCTGTTTCTAAGAATTGATTTTTTGACGTTTTCAATACAATTTTCCATTTATATAATCTATTGATTTTGCGTATATATGTGTGTGTGTGTGTGTGTGTGTGTGTTTTTTTCCCTCGTTATATCGCTGTTTTTCGTAAGGTTTTACTTGATTTATCAGTATAAATCTCTCATCCTTTTGCTGTTAAATATACAATTTATAATTATCGAATTCACTTTGAAGGTTACAATCAAACAATTTGCCAAATTCGGACTATTTCCACGAAAACGTCTGCATCACTGCCAAAATGAACAATAAGTTGGCCCCAAAAGTTAGTTAACTTTCAATAAAGCGAATCGCAGACCTGTTTTCGCCATTACATCTCGGTTAACGGACTTTTGAAACTCCCTGTATACTCTAAAAGCACGAAAATTTACTTTTCGTTAAAGATTTAGAAAGTAGAAGACAAGGGAAAAAAAACATGCCATTGTTTCGAAATTCCATCCACTCCGAAGGCCCTAAGAGGGCCTCTTTCGCGTCCATTACGAGTTCAGTGGGGGTTGATGACGGCGTATCCCGATCAATCCACTGGAAAATTTGAAATGACCAGAACAGCGACTGATAGTTTACACCTCGTCCATGATAGAAATTACATAATTACATGCACGCAACGTGAAGGATCCAATGCAAAAATAAAAAATCCATGATCATCTCATATGATTTTAATGAAAAATTGTTTAAAACCGACTGCAAATTGAAATAGCAAACAGGAGAATCAAATTCCCGTAGCCCTTAGAGCAACAGAAGATCTTGATTCGGGAACAATGGACGATGCCCTTGAGGGCAAACAGGTTTTCTCTTGCTTTTCCTCAAGGTCATTGTCCATTCTTACAGTTTTGCAACATAAATTACCATATTTTAATATTAAAATAATGAAATTTAATATGTTACTTATGTTAACGAATCACTTTTTCCGTGTAGTGCCAATTGTTCTCGATTGTTTTGTGAATCCCAAACGATAAACCCATCCTTCAACAAGAATAATTAAGGTTTCACACGTGCTACAGACTATGAGCAAATGAGGACTTTTTTCCATATACTAATTTAACAAATTTAAAAAATGGTGTTATGCGGCGTTCAAATCGTGGAGAACAATGAATGTAGTGTATTAAAGTGTGTACTTACCGTTTCTTTAGTTGCATAAACACCTCCCACTTGCTTGAGGGGGGGTCGTTTCCATGACTGCTTACTACTTATCGATTTTTCAGTTTATTTACGTTCATTACGCATGATCGGGGAGATCGTTAAGACACGTGATGCACCCTCTTGTATTTAAGAAATTAACACCTAGAAGATATATTTCTTAAAAAAAAAAAAAAAAACATGTCACCGACTCGATCCACATTCGTGTCTCGTTGATAACACACATCAATGTACGGAAATACGTCAATGGCTTACGAAGAACAAACAAAATGTCCTTCGTTGCAGGTTAGAACGTAACAGATCGAGATGTAATTGGTAAAAAAATCGAAACTACCTGAAAATAAATCGTAGCGTAACACGAAAATTACAACCTTACAGAACGTGACGGCACCTCGTTGTTACGTTATTACTTTCATTTCATCGGCTCTACAATAGAAATTCTTTCAATTTAGTGTTTTTAATATAACGTAAAAGTTCAGGAATTTTTCGGCCCCCATCGTGGGCCTGGCTCGTGAGTGCGTTAAAAATGCGTTCTAAAATGTGCCAAGTGATGAGGCCATCAATGGCCGAGAGGATGCAAACAATTGAAGGTCGTGGGTTCGCGCATCGTCAACGGGCTTGGTCACGTGGAGTTTTCCTAAATGGGGGGCCAGTTTCCATAGAAAATCCTCCCGGGAGACATCGCCCGCGAGTCGCGTTGCAGTAGATAAACAACAACCACGTGTGTGGCAGGTAGCGGCAATTCAAAGTGCTGCATTTTCGATATAAGAATGAAAAGATAATATACGCAGAAAGTAATTGTTTATTTAAGTGAACGCTGGATTTAACTCGCAACTGTGCACCATTGTGTGCCATTTTGTAATTCGAACGGTCCCCAAAATGAATGCATTCACGAATTTCCAAGTGCCTAATAACAGAGATCGAAATGGGTGAAAGCAAGCGAGGTTAGCAATATCTTTACTCTAGTAATTAAACACAATATATTCTAGAGTTAAATATACTCAAGAATATGGTAAAGTACTACAACAAACACTTAACGATCGCATTCGCAACAAAATAGAGAGGTTGCGGCCGACGTTTTAAACGCAAAAACGTGTACGTCGGACGTTTAGTGCCGCCTTCCTGTAAGCCTAGAAGTTTGACAATGGCGTTTGGAACGTCAGTAGAATCATGCTCGACGTTCTAAATGCCATTGCCAAACTTCTAGGCTTACAGGAAGGCGGCGCTGAACGTCCGACGTACGCGTTTTTGCGTTTAAAACGTCGGCCGCAACCTCTCTAATATCGAGAATCGGAAGTTAGCCAATTACCATACGTTTTACTTTTAGTACGCAAACAGTTAAGCGATTTATTGATTTATTTTACTGACTTATTTTTATGAAATATAGACTCGAGGGGTGTTTTTTTTACGTTACAGTAAATTAACTTGGGCATAATACTAGTACATGAAATGACTTAATAGAGCGGAATTGCTGAGCGATTGGTGCATGCTTCCAAAATGTCGGAGAAGCAACTCGAGGTCTCGCTACTATTACAAAAAGTTGTATTATGTAAGTGTTTGAGATAATTCTTCATCCAAAAGTAAATTCGTATTCTGCAAAACTAAATTGGTCACACGTGGAAGCAGCCATATTGTTGCACTGAGTCTGAACACACTGTGCTTAGTGTTGGCACCAAAAGCAACTGGTTTTTTCTGAATGCCGCTTACCGAAAACAGTTCTTTTACTAAATGATCCGTACGTGCACTGGTGCATCTAGTTCGTTTACCGAACACGTGTATAGAAATGATGTCGATTCGATGCAACTACTACACGTAACTTCAATAGGATAATGAATGAGTGCTAGATTATAGATTGTGATGTCAAAGTTCGTATCAGATGACGCGATAATCTAGCTACAGACATTTTGTACTTGATAAATTGAAGGACCAAAAGCTCTACTTTCATTAGATACTAAGGAGGTCCCAAAAACTAATTCCTTCCTAGTTAGAATTATTGTAAAGGATCAACATTACTAAATGTTAATTCTTTCCTTATATTGAAATTTCTCTGCCCTAAGGGCACTAAGATGGTTGTGGATTTGTCAGGCTCACAATGGAAGCCAGGTGGTGAGGAATGGACCATCCATGAAAAATTTCTGGAGTTTTTCAACCTCCTGAGTTTTCCAGAGCAGTACCAGAGGTATGATGTGTTTAAGGTAGGACCCAAGGACATACCCAGCAAGGGGCAGTGTTTTGTTCCAAGAGACAATATATTTCATTGCGCCATCTGTTACGAGCAAAAATTCTTTATCAGATAACAACAGCTGATGGGGTTATTTGCTGCTGCAACCTTTGGGACAGAGAATGCCTCTGTTGTACTGTCTGAAGTGTCTAGCAGGGTAATGTTTCATTTCTTGTGTATAAAAACCGTATTGTGGAAATTGTTTGCCAAGTTTGCCCTGTGTAATAAACCTGCCAACAATAATAAAAAAAAATGATGATAAACATTTATAGTGGATTTTAAATGAATTTCGTTTCAGGCCTTGGGAGTCCTTTGTGTACCACAAGCATAACGTCATTAGTCAGAAAGGGGTTTGTAACTAATTAATTTGGCACTGGACAATGAATGCCAAATGAACTTGGCTGATGATGATTTTTTAAGGCATAATTTCAAAAAATCTAAATTATATTTGAGAGAAATCATTCGTGGAATCTTACTGAAAACTTTTTTACATACAGGATGACCAAAAATCAGGCATACAAGTTTAAAAAAATCCAACAACGAATTGCATAACTTTCCTTGCAATTGTTATATTTTTGTTTTTAGAGCCTGTAGGCTCTAAAAACAAAAACATAAGATTATTCTCTGCTTTGAAGAATCAGAGAATAATCATAAGAAGTGGAAAGTGAGAGATTTCTTCAGAGACATTAAGACTCTATACAACACATATCGACCAAAACCCCTGGTCATCAAAGAGGCATGTGGGAGGCTGTTAGCCAACGAACAGGAAGTTTCCAAAAGATGGAAAGAATACTTCCAGGATCTTCTGAAGTGTCCAGACCCCATCCCTCCCAAAACACACTGTTCAACCAGAAGTTAAAGAACATACTCAGAGTGAAGTTCAGGTCGTCATACAAAATCTACATAATCACAAAGCTGCAAAGACTGACAATATCAAACCCGAGCTCATCGAATATGGTGGACAGCAGCTTGCAAAGACAATCTATAATCTGATTCTGCAGATCAAAAGACAGGAAAGAATGCCAATGGAATGGAAGGAAGCAGGCATAATCCCCATCCATAAGAAAGGAAATAAAATGGAGTGTAAAAAACTACAGGGGGATCTCCCTACTCCAGGTGACATACAAGATCCTGTCATCTCTAGTTATGAGGAGCTTGACTCCATACATGAAGGGAATTGTGGGTGAATATCAAACTGGTTTCTGAAAAAAATAGAGCCACAATCGATCAAATCTTTGCATTAAGACAGGTTCTTGAGAAGAACTGGGAATACAATGTCGACACACACCTGTTGTTCATTGATTTTAAAAACGCGTATGACAGCATTCACAGGCAATCAGTGTGGAAGGCCATGAAGGAGCTTGAGATATCAGACAAACTCTCCAGAATTGCAGAAATTTGCATGAATGAGGTGTGGTATACAGTAAAAACCGGGGCCACAAGGTCGGACAGATTTCAGAGCAAAACACGGAGATGCTATCTCCTCTTTAACATCGTTCTAGAAAAAGTTGTCAGAATGGCCCAGAAGATAGACAATAAAAGAGTCTGATGAGTTGAAGCCTTTTACTATGGGCAACAGAATATCGAGATTATGCATGGTAACAGCCATTCATTGCAGCACACAAATGTGTGGAAGTTGTTTTGAGATTATTGGAGAATGATCACCAAGAAATGAGTGCCAATGTAGGCACCACATCTTCCAGTTTACCACATCTTGACAAAGCAAGGAATGCACAAAATTGCTGACAGATAGGTGCCTCACACCTTGAATGATATGCAAAAATGGTAACAAATGGAAATTGCTGAAATTTTTTGCATTACAAGTATGAAGGAGAATCTCTCCTTTGTTGGATTTTTGCAATTGACAAAACACAGAAGTCGTCTGATTCTTGGATCTACACCCAGAAACCACAGCTAAATACCAACTGAATGAGTTGCGCTGTCTATCAACCCCACACCCCAAAAAACTGAAGCAAGAATTGGGTAATATAAAAGTGTTAATGATCATTGCATATGACTTAACAGGTCTTCTTGTCTCATTGTGTAGTACAGTAACAAACAGTTAAAGCTAGATACTATAGTCACTTCCTTGATTATCATTATCATCCAAATATTTATCTTTTAAATGGTGGTAATATCATGAATTTCTGTTCGGTATTGGTGAAAATATGGTCTTAAAAAATCATCCAATAATTTGTGTATACTCTGTATATACTAACAGTAATTAAATTATGAAAAATTAAACAGTGAAAGAAGAAATCATCAGTTCGTAGGTAGTTTTAAGTTAATTTTTATTATTCAAACAAAGTTAAAAAAATGTTAACAATTCATTGAAAATGTAAAAAGCGGGTGGCAGTTATTCTTTTCCAAAATTATCTTGACACAATTCAAATTTCAGAATGAATTACGCCAAGAAAAATTATAGAAACAGAATATTAACTAAACTAAAAAAAGTTAAATCTTAACAAATTTACAAATGTATATAAACTATTACAAAGTAATAAAAAATGTTAGAAATATTATTTTACAATAAGTACACAAATTATACAAGATAAAGAAATTACCAATAAATTTCTAATAAATAAATATGGTATGTACTCGTAACGTCTACGGAATTATTTAAAAAAGTTCTGACTCGTGTCATCAGGAACGAAACAGATCTTCAGAAAAATTAAGATCCAGCGTCTGCGCGTAAGAATCAGTCAGCTCGATAGTGTTGAGCTGATAATTTGTTTGCGTTTCCATGTCGCTCAGAATGGCGGAAGTCGGCGAAATTCTATTCTGGCCGTCCTTCAAAAATTCGAACGGGTCGGTGCCCGTGTCGAGATTTAATGACAGAGATTCGGAATCGTCTTCTAAGCAAGACAGGTAGTTCCAGGGAGTCTGTGTTTCAATATCCGAAAATTCTAAATCGGAAAACAGAAATTCTTCAGAGGTTTGAGTTTCCATATTGGCCAGGACGTTAGAATAGAACTCGTCTACTTCGGACGTTTGTGTCTGTGTATGAGAGAGAAGAGGGTAGAAATCAGTCTGTACAGATTGCTGTACAACATCGTCTAACAACCTTTTGTTGAATTCGGTTTGTGTTTCTATATTAAACAGCTGCTGGGAATTATCGGAGATGGCCTGACGTACCGAATTTGTGGAAATTTCTTCTAAGGGAAAGGAAAGAGATTGCTGATTAAATGGTTCGACAAAAGAAGACAAGATATTAAGAGATATTTCTTCATTTGTCGAAACGTCGTCGCTTGATTTAGTTTCGGGAATTTTTGATGTATAACTATATATTTCTTGAGATTGTGTTGAGGCAAAATTATTTTCCGGTTCTGACCAAAACGATGAGGATAGCTGATCTGTTAGAGTTTCCGAATCGCAGACTGTTTTCTCTTTAATTCTGGGACTTGTCTGAGTGCTTGAAGAACATCGAGACAAATATGCTTGCCAGCTGATTTTGTCTACAGACGCATCTTCCAGGACTGTATTTAAACTGGACCAGTAATTATTTTTCATTTCTCCTGTTTTATTCTCACTTCTTTTCTTATTTTTATTATTTCCATGAATCCTTTTCAGTGATGCTTTCTTCATTTTCACAACTGTGCTCTCATTTGTCTGTGTATGAGTGCTTTCAATCTGAATATCAGATCGCTGAATCAGAGCTCTTCCGGAACACTGAGAACCTCTGCTTTCCCTTTGGATATTCTGCTCCTTCAAGTCGTCTCCCGAAGTCTGAGTTTCGACAGCCATTTTATTTTGAATCTTACCAATACTTTGATCGGTTGATCTCTCAGTAGACATATTCTCGGAAAACAGAGATGCGGATATTGAAACCTGATTATTTCTTTCTGAAGGCATGTAAGTGTTAGAGACGGAAATTTTTTCGGGAAATACAGTTCCGCAAACTGAAGTCCAAGTGCCAATATCGTAAAACAATGGATCAGTTTGGGTTCCAATGTTACACAAATCATTCGACTGCGTCCTTTCAGAAGAATTAACAGAATTTGTATTTTCGAATTGTTTTGGTGCAGAGGACAGACATTTCGGTAAGATTTTTCGATGCTTAATGGGAGTTTGCGAACTGGAAAACACGGAAGGAACAATCTGTATGGGCGGTTGCTGGATGATAATTACCAAAGGTGAGAAAACTTGTTTAGGGGGTGTATTTTTAAATCTAGAAAGATTACAATATCAAAATTACATTGAAGGATAGAATAAATTGTAAGAGTGATTTTATAACCTGATCATACTTTTTCTGCCGGTGACGGAAGTGGGGAGGCATAACGTGCTGTGTACGTCTAGTGTGAGTTATTAACGATTCCCAAGATGCATACTGATTTCCGCAGGAGCAACACCAATCCGTTCCGCAAGTTGCTTCATGACGTTTCCTCATCCAATCTGCCCCAAACCCTTTCTGGCATTTTGAGCATAAATACTTCTTTTCTGCATGGACTTTAGTGAAATGCTACATAAAGAAAAATAAAAATACAAAAGTACTGAAAGAATTGAGTAGTCACTATAATTTTTGTAATTATTTTTATCATTTATCATATTGAATTATATCCTTTTTTTAATATATATAGTATTTTGTTTGACCTATGTCTAGAACACTGCCATCTTGATCCACCTTGACAATAATGAATCTTAATGATAATTGATCCAAATCTCATGGCTAGACTAATTAGAACACATACAAGAAGCAGGATTCACAAAATTGTTTTTGTGAATCCTGCTTTCTGTGTGTGTTGCCCAGTAAAGCTGCTTTACTGGGCAACACACCTGTGATATTTTAAATAATAATATTTGTTTATTATAATAACTGCATTTCAAATCAGTTTCTCCATGTGAAATACACTTCGATATACTTTCTCTTATTTATTATGTTATCAATATTTACCTGTTTCAATAGTTTTTTTGACGTGAAATATCTTTCCATACCGTCGGCATACATGCAGCCGGAAACAGAACAGTGAAAAATGGAATTTTCTGTCGTCGATTTGAAAGATTGATTCACCTAAATAATAATAATAATGATAATAATTAATTATTACATTTGGCAAAAATTACCCATCTGCAAATCTTAAAATAAACTTACATTCTGAGGATGCATTTCCTGCAATTGTAATTTAAACCTTTATTCCTCAATCTTAAGCATTTGTAAATTTCTAAATAGTGATATGTTCTTTCATTAAACTGTTGAAGTGTAAGATGAAGTCTGCTGTAATAAAATTTATTATAAAATTAAATGACAACAGATAAAAAATATAAGAATGCAGTAACGTCATATTAACATTTATAACTCTTTTTTTTTTTAACTCTTTCTGCTCTGTGGGCGCTAAGACAGCCTTTTTAACAAGCCTTTTATAGGTTCTGCAGAGTCCACAATGGGGTAACTGGATGGTGAGGGACTGCGCACAACGTATCCAGACTCTCCAAAAACCTATTGGAAAATTTTTTTATCCATCTGGATTTGATCCCAGGTCTCACAGAGTGGTAGGCTACCACCTTAACTGCTCGATCAACTGACCATCAATGGTATAGACTATATGAATTTAACAGGATATGAAATGTATCTTGGGTCAGTGGCGATACTATGCTTAAAATACTCCAGAGCCCCAGTCAGTGGCGTAGCAAGGGGGGTGCAAGGGGATATATCATGCACCGGGCACCACTCGCAGAGGGGCACCCAAATCGTCTCCAAGACAAACTACATGTGTTTCTGGAGGGGGCACCAGTTATGTTCGCTACGCCATTGGCCCCAGTTGGGGAAGATTCACAAACAACCCATACTTAAATTCTTAATCATGTTTGTCTGCTGCTTATTCCTATATGTCTCTGTAATTAAGGCATTCTCAACATGTATTTACTATTGATGCTTTCTCAATGTGACGTAAAATGTTTTTATATTTATATATTGTGTACTTAAATATCTATAAGCAGGATTTTTGGACTATCAGTACGCTAATAATTGAATCAAACTATGTAATTTGTCATAAAGGTGGTCGGTTAAGTCACCGTCTTGTACAAATATTAATTATTATAGTAAAACTCCTATCATCCAAATGAGGATTATTATCCGAATCGCCACTTACCCATCTCTCTCTCTCACCAATGTCACACTGCAATTCTCTTACATTGTGCAATTGCATGATTACTAGTATGCTACTGATACATTGACGAATAAATAAATACAGTACACAAACAATACTGTGCCATTACCCTGTAATGTCATTCTTTACATGTTAATCCACTTATCTGAATTGCCACAAATCAATTTGGATAATCAGAATTATATCATAATTAATTTTCGAATTAAAAGAAAATAAACTGTCTCAGAATGGACTGAAATCTGAAGCTTCTACTTATCGTGTAGAAAAATTAAAAGTTATGCTACCTGGCACTTCCAAATGATTCTTGACTCGTGTTCTGTGGAAAACCCATGTTCTACGAAAAGAAAAATAATTGCAAATTTATTCTAACATACTCCAACATATTACTTTATTTGTAGACAATTCCACTTTTTTTTACTTTATTCAATACAATCAATTTTATTAGTTTATTGCTTTATTATTTTATAGTAACATAAACATTGAATTGCTTCTTGATTTTTGAATATATTAATGCTAATACTCTGCAAAACAAAGTATACGAATGGTGTTCCGTGGCCTCGGAAATGTCGAGAACCACCGCTCTATACAATCGGATTTGACTCGCCGATTTTTTCCTCTGTCCGAACTTTCTGGGTATCGGCCAAACAAATAGCATTAGGTCTGTGCAGAAAATTATTTTTTTAGATAAATGTAATAAGATAAATAGTGATTACTTATTTGTAAATTTTCTTTCTGTATATATCTTAAATTTTTGGTTAAGTAGAGGCACATGTCCCCTCCATCTCTCCTAAATATGTATATGAAAAAACTACTTGGATGGATCCATGTGACTTCTTTGTACACACATTCAGGAATTTTCATAGCTTCCGCTTAATGCAAATTCCATCGAATGGAGATAAAAATATTGTTACCATATGATTAAATTTTCTGCAAGGTAAATAAACCCTTACAAATGTCTGTTCTTTGACAGTTGCAAAAAATAATCAGCATATTCATTGATATCAATGCAGTCGATGTCAAATCTGAAAGATATTGCATGTGAAATATCTATTTTCGTAAATAAGCAATTAAAGAAATAACAAAAAGAAATTTACTATACAATGGCATCAGATAAGATTAGCTAATATATTTTAAACTCTTTAAAAAAATCCTTTTTTATACCTTTAACAAAATATAGCACAATACAGAATACACAGTAAAGTCCTTGAGAGATGCAAGAGGTATTGCTCCAAGCACGTAACTTTACATCGTGTTTGTAACTGTAGCTGTCGGTTATGTGGATGTATAAGGACTTCACTATGCATTCTCTGTATTAATTAAATTACCGACTAACATTTTCAGATGTGTTCAATATCCATCTTTGGGTCTTTAAATTTTGCACATTCAATTGTTTCTAACTGTACTGTACCTAGTTGTACACAAAAGAAAATATAGCAATGCCAGATAAATGTAAAAGATGATGACTTATATCTTTATTGATTTCTTACAAAAATTATGCCGAAAAAAATCTTTTAAATTTAATTAATTGAAAAAATTTATGTATATTCAAAATATATTTCAGTATTTTAAAATAATATGAGATTATTATTAAAATATAGCTATCAAAATTACAAAAAAAAAAAGAAAAAAAGGTATTCTTACAGACTACTGAACAGACAATTGTGATATAGAAAGAAACTTATCAAACATATTGACAGAAGAATAAACCTCAGATTGCAATACTGAACCCAAAACTTATGAGTAAGTTTATGTATATCATTATTCCAGAACTTTTCACTAAAGTGGAAAGTCAAATTTAAATATATTATCACCGTTTGTCACTTGTCCGACAGCAGCCAAGCAGATAGCACCTCTGAATGCCGGTAGTTGGCTGCAGGTTTGCACTTGATCAACAGGCTGGCTGTGTGGAGTTTTCAGTTTTCTTCACATTAACACCTAAATAGAGGCCAGTATCCCATAGAAGGTCCCTCCTGGCAGATTGCTCATGTCTTGCATAGTCATATCTTATCAAATCAAACCATTTGTCACCTCTAAATCTGGCACTAAATCAAGAGTGGTGCTAAAGTGAAGAATAACAGCCATCATTAAATAATACTGGTAAGAATTGTATATAGTAATTAGGTCTAAATAGAAGTTTGAGTTAAAAAAAAAAAAAAATGCTAATGATTAGAGGACATCTATTATTTCTTTTCTTTGGGAATTGGTGCAACCGTTATTCGAGGGAGATTATTACCGGAATAAATCCAGTAACTGCTTTCATTTTATTATTAATCAAGTAAAAATGCAATACTCGATACACTTGCACTTTATTTCAAAATAAAGTAAGAGTGACAATGCCAAATAGAATGTGCAAGTTATAAGTTTACAATGAGCCTTATCTTCTCCACTAGACAGTGACAGAGGCACATGCAGAATATAAAAAGAGAGTACAAGCTACAAAATAGAGTATCGTACATTATGCAAAAAGCTTCAAATTCTCCGATTCAACATCAATTCAGCGCTCCCACAAAGTGCAGCAAGTTGCACTTTGAGCTAACTTGGCCTCGAAAACAAAGAATGTGGTTTTGGTCAACATATGACAAAGTTGCATGGGACAATGGACAAATATCATTCACCAGTTTCTTTTATATTTGCAGAATAGGCTAGAAGTCTGTTGTTTGTTAATGATAGAATTTGGGGCCCTCCTGGTAATTAGGAAAAGGGCAACTCAGATAAAAGGGATCATGTGCCCCAATGTATCAATGCCTATGGACAGTGCACTTATATTACAGAGTATGGTCTATAAATTTTTTCATCCTTCAGCTGTTTATTGGAATAAATACAGTATTTAGTAATTCACAGGTAATAAATAGAGAATTTTTTCACAATTATTGACCTGATGCTTTACATATTCCTTAAAACTCTTTCTGTACCTGCGGGTACTAAGAGGGCCCATTACAGATTCAGAACAGCTGTGTATCAAAGGACAGGGCCAACACACCGGACAGACCAACCCCGAAAAATTCCTTTTTAATCCTGGGCCGTCAGAGTGGTAGGGGCTGCGACCGTAACCACTCGATGCTTTACGTATTATAAAATATTGATTCATTAAATTTCTATAATCAAGGATATGAAGAATTAAAGCTAGGATTATTATTTGTCTATAATTTAAAAATTGGTAAAAGTTTAAGACTATTTTATGTACAGACTTCTTGAAGTATCAAATTCCAAATAATTATTCAGAACTGTTTAAAAAAGGCAACGAATCTTGTTAAATTATAATTAACTAACTGACAGCAGCTTAATCATAGAAAACAATCTTGTAAATAGTGAAAAGATCCCTGAACTTCAACAACAGTAGGAAAAAGCTTGCCAATTTTCTTTCTTCAATGTTTTCAACCTTTTTCAAGGTTATCACGAGAACTTGCAAAGAAAACCTTGAAGGAGGTCAAAAGCATCAGAGAAACTTGAAAGGTTAGTAATTTTAGAATTTGTTTTTTGTTACTCCAGTTAATTTGGAAGAAACTCTGCAATGCCTTTGCTCAAAATAGAAATAAGGTTAAATTTTTTTTATAACTGTTTTGGTAACGATTTTTGGACATTATAAATTATCTGAAAAACTATATAAATTATGTAGAAAAAAGTAATATAATTATTCTATTTACTTACTGAAAAATGTATTTTAAATCAGGTGGATTAAAAAGTCAAGAAATCGAGGCTTTATAAAATTATTCCGCACTCGGTATTCATATATTAAAAGATATATCTGCTACAGAAGAAAATATTATCGTCATTTGCATCATAAACCCTATACTCACATTTAGAATTTTTATGATACATTAAGGATAATCGTAACTTCTAACAGAAATAGAATTATATAGTTTATGAACTACAGGCATTTTCGACGATGGACTTTCATCGGATTTCTACTTACTAAAATTTGGATTGTAAATTCGAGTAAACATAGTACTCGACTTTTCTTTATTGTCGTAATATCCATAAGAATAGTGAAAGTTATATACTCGACGTTTCTTTTTGTAGCAAGCAAAGATATTAAAAGAAGTAACTAGAAGGTTGCTACTTTAACCTGTCATTGTAAGCATCCTAAGATTTTAAATTAACTAATGTTACAATTAATTTTTTTTTGTATGTGTGTGTGTGTTAGGTTGGAATGCAATGATGGCTAATTTATGAGTCCAAAGCATTTATTTCAGTGTAAATTTTATGTTGGGTAGTAAAGGTTTTAGTTTCTAAAATATCCTTTGGATATATATAACAAATACAAAAAAGTTCTTACTTATGAAAATTTGACTTAGATGGCCGAGACAGTTAAGTTGTCATCCTACCACTCCGAGCAACACGGAGAATCAAAACTCCAAGAATTTTTTTGATGGTGGTCTGTTGCAGATCTGTACGCGACAACGATAAATCCACCTACAAAAATTAACATACAAAATACCTTTAATCGGACACAAGACCACTCCTGATGATGTTGAATTGTTCCAGTTTATGGAAATTTTCAGATAGCCATCTGGACATTATTAGCATTGTATATTTTTGTTCAATGATAATTTCGATCATATTTATAAAGTGAATGTTGTTAATTTATCAAATTATTTTTTACGACTATAAGAAATAATACTAACTACAGTACTGTGTTAACAATGTACAAACTTTATATATTCGTTGCAAATTCTGCACTTGACACAAACAGAATGTAAAAGTGGGAAAATTAATGAACGTCCATGTTTTCTGATATGAATTTCCTTCATTAATCTATTGTATATATATAAATAAAACACTTAAAATTGTCAAAAATGTCTGTCTGTCGTAGAAAAAAAGCTGCACCAGAAATTGATGAATCATCCTGAAATTTCGGTCACGAATAATCTATATTGGAAACAAGTCAGCAAATCCCCTATATAATTAAATATGTTTACTTCAGAAGGTTTAAAAATCACCAGTATCTTAAGAGTTTTAATTTCTCAAAACTGTAAGTAACATAAACATTTCAAATATACTTTATTTTTCTTTAATAGGAAGGATTTTTTGATCAAATTTCCCACATTTGAATTTGAATGTCAAGAGATGGGGTCGACATATCTCGCACTGCGCCCGGTCCCGGATACGCCGGGCCCCACCCCGACATCTGGCCAAACCCATAATGGGTACAATTAAAAGCCTCTCATAGTGTTGGACAGAAAGGATAATATATATATATACACGAGGTATAATCTTCAATCGATAAATTAAAATAACATAACATTTGACATTATTTAATTTAAATATTTTATAAATTATTATTATAAGCATTAAAATTTACCCTCGTAATAATAATAATTATTAAAAATGAAACTTTTTATAATTATTAAAATGTGATTTAATAATTATAATAATTTATTATCATCTATTAAGATTACAGTTGCTAAACTTAATAGGAAAAAAAATCCATGTTTACCAACTGCATTGTGATACTTTCCTCTTAACTACCGGATCAATAAATGCAATTATAAAATTTTTAAATACATTTAGGTTCGTTTATATAGAAAAAATATATATAAAATTCAAATTTCCTTCACATATAATGATTTTCCCGTCAACAACTTACATAAACAACCACTTATATTTGAATAGTGCCAGTAACCTAACTAGAACCTATATAGGAGGAAAGCCTGAAACGGAAAGTGCAAACCTACATTCACCTCCATATCATTGTGGATATACAAACAATGTTGATAAAAAGATATTATATATTGTATATATAGAGAGCTCTTAGATATTGAACATATATACAGGTATACTCCCGGTTACAACCTTCTCACGATAAAACAAACTGCAGATACGACCATCACATATTTATACCCCTACCACGATCCAACTTAGCTATCTCAACCAATAAGACGCTCAGTCCGTTCCAAGTGTTGCCACCCATCCAGCTTTTGCATCAATTATCCGCGCGATGGGGCAAAGACAAAAAATATCTGGGTTTTAAAAAAATATAGCAAGTCTTCAATAATTAATTATTTTTAACAATATAGCTGATTTTATAACCATCAAACAGAAACGGTCAGATAATTTAATCAGTAAGTCATTTATAATAACATTCCAGAATAGATGTCCAGATACCAAGCCTGGAGGACAGCCGATATTTATAAAGCAGGTTTTTTTTTTTTAACAAAGCCCAATTTAAGCTCGGCCATCGTCTTTTAAGACATCCTCGAGCAAATAGAAAATCTTTTTTGGTAATTTTAAAACTCGATAAGTTTTAAAACGAGGGCCACCGTGTATTGTCAGATGTCTCTTTGACGTCTAGAACGTGTGTGCACATGTGCACGTACGTGCAAGGCGTATTTATCACATTCAGGTCTTTTTCCTTAATTTATTTATAAAAGGAAGGAGTGATCCAGGTTCCTCCCAGCTTATGCTACCGAATATTACTATTCAAACAGTTGACCGTACTTGGTCATTCTATTTTATTCGCATTTTATTGTTTGCTTTGCGTGGCGTAAGACGGAACCAAAAAAGCACCGTTACACTCCATCTTACGAATCCGTAGAAAAACAAACCGAAATTGAATAAGATCTACACATAAAATAACCTCAATTCCTTAAATATTGGTCATTAAGTTACTTTATTTTTAAATTTTATGACATTTTATGAGGAAATGTAGGAATGTAAGGCGTTACTTTAAGCAAATCACGCAAAGTAACTAAAAATAATCAGCAAATCAATACCGTCGATTTATGTTAAGGTATACTAAAGTTATACGGCAACATTTCTAGAAATAATTGTAGAAAAATAAATATTTCTAGAAAATTTAACTCTTATTTTATTCAATAACAAACACTGCTCCTAATGCTCTGAGTGTAATCGAATGCAAGAAGCTTAATATTTGAATTAAACGGGTAAAAACGTTGGCCTTTCTTAATATTTTAACATAAATTAGNGGGGGGAGAAAACCCCACAATCACAACTTAAATTCGCTAAACCTTAAAAGAATAAAACATTCCGAAAATTGTCAAAAATAATAATGTAAAAGGTTAGCGAGTATTG
The DNA here is from genome assembly GCF_000671375.1 of Centruroides sculpturatus. NCBI lineage: Eukaryota > Metazoa > Arthropoda > Arachnida > Scorpiones > Buthidae > Centruroides > Centruroides sculpturatus. Next base: position 235,815 of record NW_019384910.1, read on the forward strand.
TTGGAAAATAAGCTGCCAGACAAATAGAAAAAGTTTATTGTTAGCAAATAAGTATGTAAATGAGGGGAGTGATTGCATTCAGAATTGTGATTTCACCTCACAGTATAAAAACCGAACGTCAAGTGAAGACGGACGAGGTGAACTCCAGTTAGCAACGAGCTTGGTGAGCTTCGTAGCAGTGAACGAGAGAGGTGTCCGATAGGATCAAATAGTTCCAAGGCAATTTTGAAGTTATTCGATTTGTGGATCGACGAATAGAGAAAGTCTTGAGAGTTGAGGAAATAGGTTCCTAGTATATTGAGGTGACGATTAGGATCTTTAATTCATAAGAATTATTGTATATAAGTTAAGTCTTTGAATTTTGTCGAATTCCAAAGGGGAATAGATTTAAGTTAGAAACTAGATTGATTTGAGTTTTGTCAGGTTGATTCTTATTGATTTTCATTGAATAAATTGTTGTTAATTTTTACTAAATTTTGTATATACTTTATTACTAGAAATTAATTAAATATTTGCTTTGTTATTGACAAACTTTGTCATTATTTAATTTTGGTGCACGCTAAAAGTCCAGGCCTGGCACATTAACACGAATCCGTGTAAAGTACCCGTTAGGTAACGGCTATTTCCAGCACACAGTCGTGTAGATAATCATTGGAAAGTCGGAAAAATAAAATAGTGCTTTACAACATGCTTTACAACATTGTCCAGAGACAGTGCAACCCACATCATAAATCTATGTTGGAATATCTTGAGATCTGGTAACCTTGAAAAATATTCATTTTTTGTGGGGGATATTTGAAAAATCATATTTGTAATTACAAACATTGGAGGAAATACAAACAACAGTATGACGGAAAATATGAAAAATTGGAGGAAATACAAACAATAGTATGACGGAAAATATGAAAAATTTTGCAGATCAGTTGGTGAGATGTTGCTTGTGTATTTGTGCTAATGGTGAGTATTTTAAAAACATTTAAACTAAATTTGACATAAAAGCGAAGAGAATTTCTGAGTTATTTATATATAAATTTGTTGTTAGATCATATTTAAAAACAGTAAAATTTATAATATGATGTACATTTATTGCTGGTTAAGGTGAGCCTAGAGCAGATGAAAAAAATCCTCCTTGCATACTCGAGGAGGCAACATTTCTACCTGTACGACTAAAATCAGGGTTAACAACCCATACCAACAGGGTTGTTAACCTGGATGCCCGAATGTTGAAACCCTGGAACACCATTCCTGTACAAAAAGAAAGAAAGAAAAAAAAAATTTCTATTAAGGGGGTACAATTATTTGTCCAAATTCAAACTTCTGTCAGAATATTTTAATATTTCCAATGCAAAACTACAAAGAATTATAGACAACGATGCCATAAATTATATAGTCAGCTTGGTACAAGGTGTTTTAGGCATTATCTATACCAAGACACCTTGCCCGTCCACTCAATCTGTCGCTACCATCCAAGTGGGTGCATGCCAATGCAATTCTGTCCATCCATACAGTGACTATCTGGCCGTCGGGGAAACATTTAAAATTTCATTTTTACATAAACAAATAAAATAATTCATAGTTGCACCCATAATACATCTTATCGAAAACTGGTTATTGGTCCGATGTATCCTGGACAGACAGTCTAGGTAAAATTCCAGAGATTCTTAATCCCGAGGCAAATTCAGGTTCCCGGAGCAATGGGTCGATCCTCCTGTCATCCCGGCAATCTCGCCACCACGTTATTCCAATGTACCGTGGATGAGACAGTAACGTGGTATGCATTTTTATAATGGAATGTCTCCTCTCTATATATGGTCAAAGCTATCAAGTTTTGATGGGGTAAATACCATTGCCCCATATTTCAAAATGAGGTATAACAATTTATTTTCTGAAGTTGTATACTATATAATATACAGCTCATTATGCTTGTCATTTACATTAAATTTTTACATTATAAAAAAACAAATTTGTAATTTTTCTCTATAAACGTAGGATACCTGTCATTTTCCGTAATTAAACTTTGCCCGAACTAGATACCGCATCTTAATCTGATGGACGTCGTACACGATGTATTCGTTGTACAAGAGAGAATACGATCTGTCTTTCGCTTGGACAGGTTTTCCTAACGTCACCTTTACGTCGCCAGGTCTAAAAAAATATATTTCAAAATTAAATTATATTATTTCATAAAAATTGCATTCAAAATAACTTAATTCTTACAGCATAATATCCTCTTCTGGATTAGGCATGGTACGTCCCAGTCCCATAACACTATGTTTACCCTTTGGCAATTTATTTGCATTGTAGTCTGAGTTCTTTAACTTATTCTGCTCTCCGAGGGAGACCTAATATTAAAAAAAAGTTAGTAGAATGAAGTTTATCCTTTGCATTTTGTAAATGTCTTAACAAACAGTTTTAACAAAAGTAAATGATGTAATTAGCACAGAGGTTCCAAACTTATTTTAACTGCAGAAACCATTTGATGCAAAGGATTATTTTTCTAGAAGAGCTCTTGCTGCATCTGCTGACAAAATTGACTCACAGGATAAAAAGAATGCACCTCTAAACAAAATGCTTAAGTGTTCAAATATTTCTACCTCAGGAAACAGTTTCTCCGACGGGAACAAATATTTTAGTAATGGAATACAAAGAATCGAGTACAGGTAGCCCTTGGTTTACGCTGGTTCACAATAACGCCACTGCACAATTTGCCGTTTTGAGGTGTAATTCCGCGATTTTCCCTATGCTAGACTGATTTTCATTTCAGTGTTGACGTATTTACTGAGCCGCAACATTGTACATTCGTTAAAACAAAGATTTTTATTAAATATATTTATTTTTTCTGTTTAATATTATTGGTATGTATACATTTGCATTAAATTAATATTAAAATACTAAATGTTTAGGTACCCACGAGTCAAGATATTAAACTTAATAGTCCAATAAATGGCGTTCGAATCCATAGTGCCAATGAATGTATCCCATATCAGTTCATTCAGGAAAACACCTTACAACGCAATAGCACTTCCGGCGATCACAAATTATCGTTAGTGAGACAAATCTACTTCTCGTTGGCCAGACGATATTTATCTCTCCTTAGCCACCTTGAATTTTCCCGCTCAAACTTATATATGCACTACAGCGACCAATGGTCGACCAATCAGTGTCTTCGCTTGTCTGTAGCTCTACGTCGGGTTAACGTATCCTTTCAACTAAGGAAAATTTGACGAATGAAGTTTGTGAGTTAGACAATGTTGGGAGCGAAGTGCATTATATTCGACCATATTCTGAAATTTTTAATGAAAAAAATCAAAAATGTAAACAATTAAAGATGGATACTTTTTTCGAAAAATGTAAGAAATTCGAAACTAAAATTTTAAAATAAAAACATTTTACTTTATTTTATGATAAAATACATTTTAAAAATTAAAAATTTATATGTATTTTGTATTATATTGTCTTAATAAACAAAATTATTAGCTTTTTTTTCACTTATGTAGAACCTAACCCTATACCTCACTGTAAATACGGGTTCGTTTTACGCCGATTCAATTTGCACCGGCTTTTGTAAGAACGGAACTGCAGCGTAAACCGAGGGCTATCTGTACACAATTTGATTTGCCTGCCATTAAAATAAAAAATTCCATTGAGTCTATTTTAAATTAAACAAGTAAATAAATGAAATACAGGTACTTGTACTTGTAGGAATAGAATTTGGAATGCACAGCAGACAAATGCTGCACTGGGCTATATGTTGTGCATCAACTGTAGAAACTAAAACTTTGTTGAAAGCGTGGAAGTTTTTATTGATTAAAAAATATATCCCACCATAACAACTAAGTAAAGTACAATTACAATAATATAATATATGAAATACAGTAAAACCCCGCTTAACGCGGGGGATGCGTTCCTAGACGACAAAGTGCTAAACGAAACAGCGTTAAAAGAGGTCATTTTAATATAGAGTAAATAGGGATAGAGGAACATGTGACCGAAAATAAACAAATTTTACTTTAATTTTAAGTTATTTTTATATTAATTTGTATAATAATATATGTTAAATAACACATAAACATAGGCACACAAAAAATACAAAGTTTGAGGAAGGTCCTGACTTTTGTAAAATTCTTGATTTTTGTGATAAAGTCTTATAGTTTCATTTGTCGCTTGTTTCTTTCCTTAAGCAAATGTCAGTAACTGAAGATTGCATCCAAAACACCTAGTTTTGCTTTTGCATTCCTTTCAAAATCTGGATCATTTGCTACAATTTGATCAATGATTTCAGTTATTGTTACCAAACTTTTACTAAGGAAATCTGTAACAAGTTCTTTGAGTTCTTTGTTTTCAGTAACTGTTTTCTAGTTCTACATGAATTCCTTGTTCTGCCAGTTCTCGAAGGTCATCGTTGATAAGACTCTCACCAGAAACCTGCTGTAACTCCTCAATGTCCTGCTCGTCTACATCTAATTCTGCTGTATCGATTAAGTTGAGTTTGGTCAACCTAACGATAACAAGATGAGCCTATTGCTCAATAAGATGAGCAATAGGCTCATCTTGTTGAGAATTCTCGGATACCTTCAGCCATAACTTCTTCCGCACTTATCAGCTAATTCTTGCCAAGCCAAGCCGATACTGCCTATGGCATCCATGATGTTATATTTTTTCCAAAACTGCACCAAACAAACATAGATTTTAAAAAAAGTACACCTTTTTGCCACGTTTTTCTGATTGGTTCATGTTTGTAAATAATCGTATTATGTACGAATCAATGATATGCCATGATTTAAATCAGGGTAAATTTTGAGCGTTTTTTAAGGCTTCGAGCAGACCGCATTATATCGAATCAGCATTAAGTGGAGTCTTACTGTACTGTAGGCCATTCTGCATGTTACTTCAAATTTGTCGAATGTTCACTTGATACATCAACTGTCAAATTCTTCAAGTATTTTTTATCAATAGCTGTCCCTATTAATATCTATTGTATCCTAACTCTGAAAACTAGAAAATAATAAACCTTAAGAGTTACAGATGATCTTATCATGTGACTAAATAATTATGGGCCATCCCATATAAAACGCAAACCCGTTTATTAAAGTTCCGGAAAATTTGAATTACTAACAAACATCAACAGACTCTTCAACAGTAGCTGTTACAATAAACTGGCATTTTCAGTGTCATTCAAGGAAGAAAATAGTATACTCACAAGAGAAGCAAGTTTTATTGTCACACATTTTTGTCCAGTACTCAGAGAGTGAAGTTCCTGGAAAGACTTCGGCTAAGAAATGGTGACAAAATTAACAGATTCTATTAATAACAAGGAACACCCAAGAGTGCAAAAATGTTACATCCTATCAAGGATAAATTGACCATCTTGATATGAAAGATACACAAGGGTGGTTTGTAATTTTGGCAATGACAACGAAACTATATGCATTTTATAGTGCAAATTTGTTTCTTTCTCTAGATACCTCCTCCACACGATGACACTTCTCCCCTTGTTTCAGAAACAATATTCTGTCTGCAGAATAGAAGTCTTTTGGTTGATGTCGGAACCTCTTGCTCTGGCATTCCGGGTAAATCTCTGGCCTTCAAAAAGCCTAATGGGTAGTAATTGAAGAGTGATGGAACCCAGACTGTAGGCTGAGTGATGCAGAATTTTCCAACTAAGTACTTTGATTGCCATTCTCCGACATTATGCAGGCGTGGCATCATTTCCGAAACAATAAGAGAAGAGTTAGTGTATGGAATGTAAACCAAAGGCACTTATTCACAATACATACTTGCCATTTGGGTCACCTTCCCAAAAACATTACTTCTAACTGCTTTCAAGTTTCTATAAACTATTAGCAAGTAAATAAAATAAGATTATATTATGAGGTATTAATATAAAATATCTCTTGTCTTTGTTGCTATTTCGGCAATTACCGAGAATCCCAATTAACCAAGTTAACATGTATCTGGTGTGAACTGTGCTCCAAGCACTCCATAAACAAAGATGGGAGAATGAAAACAGTTTGTTTCTTGGACAGACAAACACATGGTACTCAAAAAGGCATTAGAAGTTTTAACTGTAACACAGTTGTAACTAAGATAAATTATATAATAAAACACTTCCGCACAGCAAGCAGGAGTTGCGGGTTCGAGTTCCTCTCTGGACCGATTCTTTTCTTCCAGAATTTTCTAAAATTATTTAATTAAATTATACTTATTAAATTTAATACAAGATGGTGCCTAATTCCTCCCTCTACATCAAATTAATTAGTAATTAAAATTATAATCACCAAAAAATAGCCCTTATATGGTTACTGGTGTGGCTTTAGAAATTGATGTATTTGTTCAAATGGTATCAAGCCATCAAATTAATTACATACAAATTAATTTTTACTTACTTCACACAACAGCAGCAGACCTTCGTCTCTGGCATGGCAGTAATTTGCACTCTTGCTACACATGTCTGCAAAATAAACACCCTTGCCAAACATGTAACCGGTCACCGGAGCTTCCGGAGGAGCGATTCTCAAACCCTGTTTTAGTATGCCCGGCCAATTGGAAAGTCTGGAACCGTGCCACAGGAGCATCTTATTCCCGTAATCACGAAAATTTTTATCTTCTCCACTTTTACTGCATTTAAAGACATCCGTCACCGACAGAGAATAGCTCCTGTGTGTTTCGCCGTGTGTATTTTGAACATACAGCTCTACCATCTGAAAACAAAGATAGTGGTATAAATTTGTATTTTCATATAAATTAAAATATTTTTTATATTCATTTTTAAATATAATTAGAGTTTAGGTAATTAATTATCGTGTTAATAAGCTAACAATTTCAAGGTTTGGTTCAGTTTATTGGAATACATCAATGCAATACGTGAATGACCTGCTAGGGGAGATTATTTTTCACAGAAAGGAGATCCATTTTTTTGTAAAAGAGATTTTTTTTTCATAAAAAGTCCCCTGGAACCAATAGGAACTAACAGCCAACCATCAACATTCAACAGTTTTAGCCACTTGACCACCGATGAGCCATTAACATTTTTAAGAAAAAAACAAGTTTGGCATATTACAAATCACTGTTATAAATACTGAGATAATTTGTTAATCAAGCTGGTTTATAACACAAAACATTTACAATTTTACTGTAATTTTTAACAATTACTTTTAAACACTTACCTCAAATTCTTTATCGGAGTGTTCCAACGGTTCTAATCCACAGTTTAGCATTTTGTAATGATAATCAATCGGATTTAATTTAATTACTTCCTCATTCATCATATTAAGTGCAATTTCAATTCCTTCTAATGTCTAAATATAAAAGAAATAGGTTAAAAAATATTGAAATACAATACTTACATAAAAATCTTATATTAGTTTCAATAATTCTTTCAAAACTAAAGTACATCTCCAGCTATCGGCAATTAACTGTATTTTATTGCACAAAGTAACTGAAATGCCAAGATGTGGAAATCTGACAAAAATACAGAAAAATTCTGCTAATTTGGACGACCATGCGGCATGTTCTAATTTATACAATTTAAAAAGTATCAAACTGAATTTTTACCCACACAAGCCATGTTTTCAATACAGCTTATGGATGCTGGAATTGTCAAAACATTCAAGACAGGTTATACAGAAGTTGGTTAAAGGTAAACTCGAAGCTATCGAGAGAAATCTTCTGACATTGTCCTCTAAAGCAACTGAAGTTAGTGCAAGGATTTCGACATTTCCAGTGATATAATTAATTGCCGACGGTTGGTGAGAAGTAAGCGACAAAAAATGATTCCAAGTTGTTTTACTAAATGTGGAAATCCCAGGTAAGATCTACACAGAAAAATGAACATGCCAAATTACGAAGATTTTTTACTTATAGACAATTTCCACAATAAAAATGGAAATCGAGACAATGATTATGGGGGGGGGAAATGCAATAGAATAATCAGATATTTCAGAAAACAAAAAAATGTATGACGATATGCTTAAGGAAGTGACGGAGCGGGATGCAAGGAAACACTGCTGAATTTAAGGTAGGAAGGAAAAGAAAATAGTCCTTTATCTGCTTTAAGCTTACAAGCCAATTTTTTTCACTGGCATTCAGTAAAAGAAATGTCAGAGTATAATAACGATTTAAAAAAAAAGTAAATATTCTGTTTTTATCAAATGTGTCCCGACACACTTCACAAGTGCATTTCATTGGTCGTGTTTGGAGCCCTACCAGTGAGACATGTGTGTGCTTATTGCCAATACTTTTTTATTTTCTGATTTCATTGCTTTGAGGACTGAAAAGACTGCAAGACACAGAAAAAATGTCTATCATTATCAATAGTGCAGAATCTGTGTAATATTTTGCCACTCCGAAATGAGCCTGGTTCTAGATTTTTTAGATAAGAAATTGAGCATCCACCAAAAATTATTATTTAAACGAAACAATAATTCAGTTTAAATAATTTTATTTGTATCAGAAAATTATTAAGGAATATATTTATCGGTAAAAGAAAGGAAAGTAAATAACCTAAACTAGCATCATTACTCTTGAATTTATATATTCTTAGTAAAATAATGGACTGAAATGACAAATTAACTTTCTAAATGCAAGTTTGGTCAAAATCACCTTAATTTGTTACGTACGAAATTGACTGAAGGAAAAGTTGTTAGACCGACTTTGTCGTACAAATTCCTCTCATAGCCCGATGGATAAAAACAATTTGGTCTTCATACGCGAAGAAAGAAATTTTCAGAGCTTAAAGAATTAAAGCAAAACAACACGCCAAGGAAAGGTGTCTTCCAAAAATTTTCAATGGAAAACCAACTGCTACTTATATGTTAGACACGAAGGAAACCTGGAAAACTCTGAGAGGCCGGCCTGTCGGTTTGGTGCGAACCCACGACTGACTACCAGTGGTTTCATCCTCTCTCTCTGACAATCTAACCGATGATGCTATTTGTGTTATTAAATGTTACATCATAATAATTTTAATTACTTACTTCTATAAGTTCTAATTCCTCTTTTAATTGAATAATTGTTTTAATGAGAGGTGGTCTCTTCATACTGTATATTAAAATAAATTTAAAATGTCTTTTGTAAGAATATATAATAGATTATGAAAGAAGAACGAATAATTAAAACTAATTTACCCAAAGTCGTGAGGTATTTTTGTATAAAAGTCATTACAGGCTTCGACGAGTTCAGAACCGTCAACGATGTTGTTGTTAATGCAGCTTTCGATCCTTTTCAGTGCAAGAAAACCGGAACTTATTTGTTCTTTTGTTAATTTTCCTGTAATAAGTACAGCATTCTTGAATTAGTGTTAATTAGTTGATATCTTAATAAGCTAAACTGTCAATTATGCAGTCAACTAATTGTTTAATTAATCAGATTAACAAAGCATATTGGAATATTTAGCAATATAAATCTGTTTACGAGAATATGAATAGACTTAATTATTTAATACAGGCACAAGGTGTTGGTTCGAGACAATTCATCTTCTATATAGTTAGAAACGAATTATAAGATCAAAGAAATTTTAAATATTTTACACACGTGAAATAATTTTAAAGCTACGATTACGAATATGATAATACCTCGGTTAATGAGGGAGCTGCATTATAAAATACCTTACTGGAATTAGGAATACCATTGAAATTACGTAGATATGTTCCTCTGCTTAGAGAGAAACATTTCTCAAAATATATAACCCTGTTTATATGTTTCTCAGTTGTACATTTTTTGCAATTTTAAGTTAAATAAACAGGCAGCCAGAACATTCCTGGAACTGCGGTGCAGCAGTGTAATGGTAAGCCACACGGAAACACTTACCTAATCACCTTCAAGTAGGACCTTCAGCACATGCACGCACAGTTGCCCCACCAATCCCACCATTGCTGGAAGGCTTTCTTCAGAATATTTGGGAATTTGGCTGCCACATTCAATTTGATGTCCTCCACAGTTATGATTTTGTTACAAAGAGCTTCATTTCTACAGGATTTGTTAACAGAGGAATGACTGTAGTTTGTTTTCAATTTAAGAATACCAATTATTTTATTTTCTAATTCTTTAAGAGAAATTGTGTTTGGAAAGCAAGATAATGTAAAAAATAACTTTATAATATAAATTCGATACGAAAGAATACTGTATACCACTTATTTATATGGTAAAATCATAGCTACGCTGTTATACCTTGGATTTTACAGACCTCGATGTAACAAGTTTAAGAAACAATGGGCTTAATTTGTTTATTTTCAAATGGAAGTACTGTATTTGAAAATATCAGATCATGGAATATCTGCTAAGCAGTGCGATGTTTATTTCCTTTGTATTAATCGCAACACGAGCTCTCTATCTCTTATCATATCTCACGATAAAAGTTTATTATCTAACTGACTACAAAATCTTTCAACATAATAGACAATTGGCATTATTGGACTGTTGTGTTTTGATATTCTATATTATTTTCTGTCATTAAGACATTTAAAAATATATTTTTAAACAATACTTTACCAAGAGGATTCTTCTTAGCATCGTAGTTCATCTTCTTAACAACTTCTTCCATTGCTTTCAGATCAAAAATCAGCTTCATTAAATCCTAAAAAGAAAGTAATACCATTATTGCTATTACTGTTATTGAAAGTTTGAAACTTTATATTATATTGCATAATGTTTAATCATTCTCATCCTAATAATTTATTTTCGTTGCTAGATGAAAAAGTGCAAAATGTAGTGATTACAGTGAACAAAATACAAAAGATTAATAACTAATATGTTTTTTCCCAGCATCAAAGTGTCTAGATTATAAGCAATTAATACTAAAAGAATCAAACATTTTTTTTTAAAACAAAGCAGACACGAAAGCAAGCAATGAAAGATTTTGAAATTTGGATTCATAGAGGAAGTTTAATTTTGGAATATCTTTCAAGAAGTTCAAAGTTTCTATTAGAGAAAGTAGGAGAAAACGTAACTTGGAATGTCGTAAAGAGACTTTACTTTGACTTGATAGAGTCACTTTACCGTAGATAGATCCATAGGGTTATTTGTAGGGCAGGTGTATAGGGTATGTTCTAGGTACCAAAAGCTTGAGTTTCCAAGTTCAGAGCACCCACGGTCAAATATTCATTCTAAACAGGCTTAGTGAATGCCGACTAAATATGACAAAAGTCATAATTAATTGTGACTAAGGACTGTTTTGCATCTGTAACAGAAGACAATTTGATATAATTTCATGTTCTGAATGCGAAATTGTTCCTTTCATGACCCTCTTCAAAGATAATCACTTCAAAATCGGTATCTGATGTGACGTCAACTGTTTTTCAATCATGAGCATATCTATTGTAAATAAACTTTCCAAGCTCGAAAAATTTTAACTCGTCCACCCTCTTGTCGGCCTTGTCATGAAGACCTAGACGATGATGTATGGTTTGGTTGATGCTTGAATGGCTTCCAACCAAATGCTTTCAATATACAGTTTAGTAAAATCATTATAAAAAGTTTTAATTCACATAAATTTGAGCTTTTGCTATTCTGAATAAAATTTTACATACAAAACATTCGTTTCAATGAACCTTGATATTTGACGAACGTAAAATCAAACAATAAAAGGAAAAGAGCTCTATGAAGAGTCCCATAAACTTTGACCTATTGTCCTGGAAATTTTGCCAGCACTCACCGATAATGAGAGATATTTAAGTTTAAAATTTAAGCATTCTAGACTCAGTAGTTTTTTCTCTAGGAGCATCTACAGTGCCCAATGCAGAAAAAAAGGAGGAGAAAATACAGTTATTTTAACAATTTTTGCACTTTTTAATTGTTTACATTTTGGCAACCCTTTCATAGAAAACTCCGAAATTTTGCACAATACCCAAGAAAACATTTATCTTTTAAACGCAACATTCAGAATTACTACAGACATTTGGGGTTACGGAATCGATCCATGAAAGTTGGCACATCTGATTCATGTTCTTGTTTACAAAAATTAAAGAAAGTTGCTCATGGACAGTTGATAGGACACACATTTGATTTTGTTAATTCGATTGAACAAAACAATTTATAACCACACTATTAAAAAACATCGCAGGTTGCTCAAAGAAACACGCTTTTGCGCTATTAACAAAAATTAGTGGCACTTAACACCCATAAAGGATTATAGCATCTGTGAGAATACTGATTCCAAATCCAATCTCACGTCCATAACGATCCATTTTTTGTCATGCCTTCTTTTTAACAAAGTACGTAAAACTGTTCCGCATCCAATTATAAGTGCATTGCTAGCATCATCTATGTTTGTTCTCTACAAATCGGGTAACTTGTCTCCTTGTGTGCTCAAACATCACTGAATGTCAACAGGTTTTTGTTGCACAGAGATGTTGCCCGGGCAAGAAATCGTTCAGTGTGTCGTGGGGCTTTAGCCATCGAAACGTCACATGCATTTTACTATCTATTTGTGTAAAATAATTTCCATTTTAAGAAATGCTACAAAACGTTTTAAGATAAATAGAAACTATATTAATACATAATTTGTTTAAATACCTGCAACTCTTTCTTTAATTCCGATTCGGATACGTCGTTGATCTTCTTACTCTCCTTCGATACTTCGGATTTTGAATCTGAATTCTACAGAAAGTTATTAAATTAATAAAGTAAATTATAGAATTTATTAATGATATACACGATAAATATTTTGTTTGTTCTTTATACATTTCAATAAGGTTTGAGAAAATAAAATGAAACTTTTTGGGACCATCGTCCAGGAGGAGATCAATAACTACATTTGTTTGAGTTTTAGACTTGCCACACGCAATAGACCCCCTTTCTATCCGATCAGTGCATCAGTCAGATTTCTTAGAAAGGGGGCCCAATAGACCTATTAGAATGCCATCATCCCGCTATACAGGAATGATGGCATTCAAACAGAAAAACTGCTTGATAAAAAGTTATGAACAAGTGCAAAACATGTTTTTAGATTTGACTATGAATGGGGCATTTTGAGTTAACATTAGAAAAAATATGGATGTCTCGAATTATCCCCTCACGCAGGTGGAAGTCAGTAACAATTTTTCTTTGAAAAACATCTAGCTATATTTTATTGCACCCAGAATACAATATCAAATATTTTCCTGGCAATGCCACACAAAATTAGCATAATGCACATATGTCATTCCAACAAAACAAATGCGACTTAATTTCGTAAGTTTAACTTTCGGTTATCGACAGAGATTACAAATCGTTATATAATTTTAAAATAAAAAAGTTTTCTGATAAATATCTTGTGTATAAATCGGAAATATTAAAATTCAAATCAGTTACCGTTTTGTTATAATCCATTTGAAGCAAGTCGTATTTTCCAGAATATTTGACAAAATCATTCCGATTCTCCCATTCATTCTTTGTCTTTGAACGAAATCTATAAAATAAAGTTTGTAAATACCAATTTAAATGTATTTTTCATCTGAAACGAAAAACAATCTATTTTTCCGAATAGTATATTTATATAGGACGATGGTGATTTACTTGCAAGAAGTACAGTACATTTGGCAATACACCATGTACTAGTCACGTTCCTTATTTCCCTGTTAATTCTAAAATTTACATTTAATATAAGATTTTACAGAAAGTACATCTGAAGAGGACCAAATGTAATGTGAATAACGGATAAAATAGTGTTTCAAAATACCTTTCGGATCTTTGTGATTGGCGGAAAATGGGAAACAGTGCCATTGTATTCCTTGCAAATTTGTATAAGGACATTACAAGTTACCATCATCCATACAGAATCAATCAATAATTATCCTCAAGGATTCTGATCTTCATCTTCAGGTTGTTGCTTCGAGAAATACAGCCTGAAGATGAAGAATCCTCGAAGACGTGTGCCAATAATCATTAACCAATTTCCAAAATACAAGTTTAATATTTTTACTTTTTAAATATCAAACATCATTCATTTTAATAACGCTTGATTGATATCAAAGATAAATTTAAGATGCAAGCAAAATCATCTATTAATGAAAATTTTACAGTAAATTTTAGTCACGGTATCAAATAAATTAATAAACAGTATTGTAAGTGTAAATTCTATTATCTATGCTTATGATTATCTGAGCACATTCCTCCCCATCGCTTCACCAGTTAATGGGAATATCTACCGTAAAATACAATATAACAACTTACTTTTCTTCGAAACACGCTTTAGCTCCGTCTAGATCCGACTTAAAAGACTGAAGGGACGACTGCCCCTTTTTGCCGACTCTTCCCCAGCGAAACCACGCAAAATACTCTTCGTTCGAATTGTGTTTGAGTAACTGAAGCAAATAGTACTTGTTGTTGTTATTCTGCACGTTGGTCTGATTCAACATGGCATTGAAGACTTCGCCATCTTCACAATAAACGTGCACATTTTCCAGCGAGCATTCTTCGTCCACGGGAATCGTTACATTCTCGAATTTACCAACCTTCGAAGTTCCCTCTTCTTTCGCATTCAAATTACTAGATTCCTCGCACTTTAATCTGTAATGAATATTTTAAAATTTGGTAATAAACAATAACAGTAATTTAATAATTGATTAAGCCATAAGAATTGATTTAATTTGGACAATTTGGCAAAGCCTAGAAAGGAAATGACTGCCATCCCAGAATACTGTATGTAAATGTACAGTACAGTAAACCCAAAAATAAACGGGCGATTTTTTGAGTTTTTTTGATATCTTACTATTAAAAAAAAGTATAAATAAATAATCAGTAATATAATGTTCTTTACAAACTTTAAAACTAGTTAAGATTAAGTAAAAATATTCCTTGACAGGATGGACAGAGATGGCATCCCTGTAGAAGGAATGTCGTCGGGAATGTAACATGTAATATGGAGGATCTATTATGGATTCTCAACTGCTATTCTACAAGCAAACCTCAAGTGTTCCACAAAAAAGTTTTGAAGCTTTTATTGCAAATTTATTCCAACGTATTACTTTTATTCATAAACAATTCCATGTTTCTATCTTATTTGATACAATTTATTACTTTAATCATTTTAAAATGTTCCAGTGATACTGTATTAACACCAGAAAGGCTCTCACCAGACACTGCAAGTTGATGTACACCACGACTAGTTTTTTTACCTGTTTAACCAACCTAGGCTAGCAGTGAACAAGGAATCCCCATTGGATAGCTTGCTATTTTAAAAGTAGACCTGATATTGAAACACCATGGTCCTACCGATCAACGAACCACAAGAATAATGCATCGAGCGATTTATATTTTGCCTTCTTCATCGTTCTTTTGAGTTTTCAGACTGTTTTTTGAAATCCTTTTGTAACAAAAGTCTTCAATTTCTTTACGATTTTCCATCCAATCTGACATCGTACAAGTTCTACTCCAAAATCTGTGGCAATGGTCTTCGCAAATTTGCCTTTATCGATTCTACCGAGTGCTTCTAATTTCTTCTCCGCGATGACAACCACTTTCTTTTAGATGTAATTTGCAAGGTGTTTACTTCACAAAAGATTAAAGGTGACTGAAACGTGGCAAAAGGATGGCGACCGTGAGTGTCGAGCAAATAACTTGCGAGGTTACAAACGATAAACTAATTAACACATTGACTGTCGTGAGAAGAATGGCACTTTTATTCAATATATTATCAAGGGCTGATGAAATAGTGGCCGAAAACGTTAGAATATTGAATTTCTTTGCTGGAAATTTTGCATTGAGGTGTAATTTCGTAATATTACACTTTATATATTTTTTAAAAAACATCCTATATGATCAGTAAGTATTTCAGGAAACCTTCAAGACATATGATGTGTTGTGTTCAAACAAAAGGCAAGAGTTTATATTACTGTATCAAAGCCATTTTCTTCATATAGGAAAGGGACCCGAACCATCAAAGCAATCATCATTTGGCAAACTTTGCTGAGAAACAGTTTTTGGTAAGGCATCACAAGTGGATATCCAGATTTAATTATGCATTAAGTTCTAGTCTGAAATTTAACAAAGTCATTTGCTCTTTCAATAGAATGCCATAGGAAACAATCTCTTTTATAACTGAAGTCAAGATGTCACGACAGCTAAATCAACGAAGTAAAAATGTCTCATAATGTCCATATTTTTTTTTTATTTGAGACAAATTCTAAGTAATAATATCAATAAGTCAAGCTTACCTACTCCACCCATACTTTTATTGTAATGTATAATGGGTAAAAGGACATTCAATTTTAGCTTTTGACCTGAAAAACCACTTTTCCAGGAGGTACTTTCCAATCATAAGCCAACTAAAACATAGTAACCATTGAGCTGTCATGTCATCTGACTAGGCACGTTCTTCTGTTTCTTGTTGAGCAACTATCCATTGTATCTCTTAGTATTTTTAGAAACAAACTGTTGGGAGATAGAAGTAACTTATCAACTCTGTCTGACTGTTCCTGTATAATAAACTCCACGATACAACAGATGGTCCACTAATCAGGGCAAGGTGAAATATTTATCACAGAATAACCTATAATCAAAACAAGGTTCCAAGCAATTTTCAACCAAGTTTATTGTGACAGCCCCAGACTGTCCTATACAAGAAATATTTATCAGGAAGGTTTGTTGATTTTCTTTACTATAAAATGAAGCTGTAAGACATTTCCCAGAGGAAAAATCTTTTAATTCCCTAAGGATTGGGTTTTCTTTTAAGGTATTATTTTCCTTGCACCTGTCCTTTAAAAAAATTATCTGTTTGACACACACCTTCCTTTCTAAAGGAGAATTCTCTAACAAAACTTTGTCAAAAGCATCAATAATTGGCCAGACATTCCAGAATTCATGGTGACATTGTTTTCTTAAAAGAATTTAAAAGAAAACTGAGGGATGCCAATGTTCCCACGTTGGTTTATATATTTCATTCTCACCGCATCCACTTTGCTGTCATCTACTTTTTTTTTTTTATTCGAAGAAACATCGTTCTCGGATAATGGAACTTTTTACTTAGTTCTTTAGCTATATTTAAAACAACACTGTCATTACCAAACTAAAAACAATCAACATTTTATATCCAGAAATATAAAAATGATACTTACAATCAATGCCGAGACTTTCACTTATCTCACGCCATGCCCGCACTCTTTTGTCTTTTCTTCGATAAAACGAAGAATTAAAGTCCCACAGGCATTCACGAGACTGAATTAGCTCGATTAATCTGGATTCTGTGAACGTATCCATCGTCTTGTTTTCCGCCACGATGATGAACTATTTTCAATGTTGCCACGATATAATGTAGCACAAAGACGTTTTCTAAACGAATGTGCGTTTGCAACCGGCACGAATAGAACAAACTTTTTGTTTCTAGTTGTGGTTGCAGTCACACCGGTTTTCGAAGGGGTTTCCTAGTTAACGAGAACAGGTTGCAGTCGCCCGCGTGGCTGGAAATCGCATGGTGTGACCACAGCTTAAGTAAACTTGAACGAATTGCATAACAATAATCATGATATGCTGATTCATAAAAAATAAGTCTATTCTTGCAAACTAAAACATTATGCAGGGGCAAAAAAGTACTTAGAAATTCTTTGATTTTTTTGCATTTATAGGTTTTTTGTATGTCTACCTTTCAAACGTCTGAAACGGGGATTATGTTTTATAATCCGAATTAACAGAATCCCAAAAAATGGGGTTCCCCTGTATCTTCTAAGTTAACTGGTCAGGTTAGAGAGATCACTAGTCTATACTTATCATTATTTCATTAAATAACTCTCTTGAAACATTAACCTACTTTTTATTACCCTTAGAATTTTTAATGGCATTATCTTTTACGTTGTCTTTCGATGTTCCTGCAACATTACCTGAAACAAATAAATAAAAACTCAACTTAATCTAAAGATAAATGCTGTATTTTATTCTTTTGTTTAAGAAATATTGAGTCTATAACTTAACTACAACATTTATATAATTGTACTAGCCGGTAATTTTTTCAAAAGAAACATTTCCTAATTTAATACAGTAGAATCTGCATATTTTAGTCACAGAAACTTTTATCAGTTACCTAATATCAGAATTAACATGCCAAAAATATTCTTTTTTTAACTCTCTGCCCTGTCTATGCTAAGAGGGTTTTCTTAGCAAGTCCATTCTGGGTTCGACTGAGCCCACAATGCGGCACTGGATGACGAGGGATGGGGCCAGACGTATCCAGATGAACCACTCCAAAAAATTCCAGATGTTTCTCAACCTTCTGGATCCAATTCCACGCCCCTTGGTTATCCAACCATCTCTTATACTATACTAGTTTAAACTGCTGGCATTTCTTACTTCAATTATTTATAGAATGAATTATTATTGACTAATAATAATAATTTAATTAAAAATCTTCAAGTTATACATTTTTTAATTAATTGTTTTTAATTAATGTCAGAGTCAATTTTCATTAACTGCAGTTTTATCATCATCAGTATAGGCAAGTCTCAGTGATTATGGTGTGAACTCCTCAATTACTTTCATTAATGTAGGATATTTATGATCGCTAACGTTTAACTCAAGTGAGAAATATCATTATTTGAAATTAATTACGAAGTGGTCTGTCTGAGTAAAGATCACACAGAAGGTGAGTTATATTCACAACTCATAATACGTTGATAGAAATTAATATATTAAAAATATTCTAACACATTCAGAGTGAAAGAAAGTCTATAGTACAATCTAACATAAAATAATTACAGTAGAGCATCGATTATCCGACTCAACTGGGGACTGGGGTTGGTCGGATAACTGAAAAGTATGAAAAAATGCCTTATTAGTATAGTATATTAGCATATCCCATGTAATTAGTACTGTATATCGCTACTGACCTAATTCGCGTTGAATTTTCATCAATGTTAAGCTTAACAAAACATTTTTTTAAAGTAATAATTGTCGCTATTGTATCATTAAAAATTACTTCTTTACTTTGCACAAAATAAATACAGTACTGTACCGTATATTAAAAAATATAAAACAAAAAAATATATACAGTATTCGGGTTACATATTTTACATAAAGTAGGCCTATAGATTAGAAAAAGAAGTCCAAAATTTTCTTTTGCTTCACAGCTGACACTTGTTTTTTTGCCACTAAATCTCGCACACGTTTTAAAAGCAGCATTTGGATAGCGTCGCATTCTTCTTGCTGTTCTAACCACTTCATAGCCGTCTCAAGGCCGTGAAAAGCTTCCTCACTGGATGGTCCTTTTTCAGGACGGTTGTCATCGCTAGGTTCTTGGTTGTCGATGGCACTGGCAATGATTTTATCGTCTGACATTATCTGATAGACACGGTCATCGGCATCACATTCGAGTCAGTCTTGAATGTTTTTGTTGTCACATTCTTCAAATCCATAACATTCTTTAATCAGCCCACACAGATGTGATACAAATTGGCTGTTTGGTGGTTCTTCAGGTGCAGTGATAGACTTGTGAGGTGCTAGCCGGGGATACAGAGTAGTTAAGACTCGTTTATCACTTACTCGGCAGCTATTCCTTGAGAATAGCCCTCTGTTTGTCTTAGAAGGATGGTTTTTCTGTTTGAAGAAATCGAGGGTAGAGGGCTTTAACTAATAAGTTAATTTACAGTTTGAATGTTAATTTAAAGCAAAATTAGATGATCATGTAATCACCCCGAGCAAAAAAAAGTAAGTCCGCACCGAGAAAAGGGGAGGGGAGACCTCACAAGCACAACTTAGGGACTCGCTAAACCTTTAAGAATAAAAACATCCCGAAAATAGTCAAAAAGAATAATGTAAAAGGTTAGCAAGTATTGTCGGAAAATAGGCTGCCAGACAAATAGAAAAAGTTTAATAATGAACTATTTTCAATGTTGCCACGATATAATGTAGCACAAAGACGTTTTCTAAATGAATGTGCGTTTGCAACCGGCACGAATAGAACAAACTTTTTGTTTCTAGTTGTGGTTGCAGTCACACCGGTTTTCGAAGGGGTTTCCTAGTTAACGAGAACAGGTTGCAGTCGCCCGCGTGGCTGGAAATCGCATGGTGTGACCACAGCTTAAGTAAACTTGAACGAATTGCATAACAATAATCATGATATGCTGATTCATAAAAAATAAGTCTATTCTTGCAAACTAAAACATTATGCAGGGGCAAAAAAGTACTTAGAAATTCTTTGATTTTTTTGCATTTATAGGTTTTTTGTATGTCTACCTTTCAAACGTCTGAAACGGGGATTATGTTTTATAATCCGAATTAACAGAATCCCAAAAAATGGGGTTCCCCTGTATCTTCTAAGTTAACTGGTCAGGTTAGAGAGATCACTAGTCTATACTTATCATTATTTCATTAAATAACTCTCTTGAAACATTAACCTACTTTTTATTACCCTTAGAATTTTTAATGGCATTATCTTTTACGTTGTCTTTCGATGTTCCTGCAACATTACCTGAAACAAATAAATAAAAACTCAACTTAATCTAAAGATAAATGCTGTATTTTATTCTTTTGTTTAAGAAATATTGAGTCTATAACTTAACTACAACATTTATATAATTGTACTAGCCGGTAATTTTTTCAAAAGAAACATTTCCTAATTTAATACAGTAGAATCTGCATATTTTAGTCACAGAAACTTTTATCAGTTACCTAATATCAGAATTAACATGCCAAAAATATTCTTTTTTTAACTCTCTGCCCTGTCTATGCTAAGAGGGTTTTCTTAGCAAGTCCATTTTGGGTTCGACTGAGCCCACAATGCGGCACTGGATGACGAGGGATGGGGCCAGACGTATCCAGATGAACCACTCCAAAAAATTCCAGACGTTTCTCAACCTTCTGGATCCAATTCCACGCCCCTTGGTTATCCAACCATCTCTTATACTATACTACTTTAAACTGCTGGCATTTCTTACTTATTCAATTATTTATAGAATG
This sequence comes from Centruroides sculpturatus, assembly GCF_000671375.1. Taxonomy (NCBI): domain Eukaryota; kingdom Metazoa; phylum Arthropoda; class Arachnida; order Scorpiones; family Buthidae; genus Centruroides; species Centruroides sculpturatus. The sequence goes on from NW_019384910.1 coordinate 256,674, forward strand.
AATTATTATTGACTGATAATAATTATTAAATTAAAAATCTTCAAGCTATACATTTTTCAATTAATTGTTTTTAATGTCAAAGTCAATTTTCATTAACTGCAGTTTTATCATCATCAGTATAGGCAAGTCTCAGTGATTATGGTGTGAATTCCTCAATTACTTTCAATAATATAGGATATTTATGATAAATCGCTAACATTTAACTCAAGTGAGATATATCGTTATTTGAAATTAATTATGAAGTGGTCTGTCCAAGTAAAGATCACACAGAAGGTGAGTTATATTCACAACTTATAATACGTTGCTAGAAATTAATATATTAAAAATATTCTAACACATTCAGAGTGAAAGAAAGTCTATAGTACAGTCTAACATAAAATAATTACAGTAGAGCATCGATTATCCGACACAACTGGGGACTGGGGTTGGTCGGATAACCGAAAAGTATGAAAAAATGCATTATTAGTATAGTATATTAGCATATCCCATGTAATTAGTACTGTATATCGCTACTGACCTAATTCGCGTTGAATTTTCATCGATGTTAAGCTTAACAAAAAATTTTTTTAAAATAATAATCATCGCTATTGTATCATTAAAAATTATTTCTTTACTTTGCACAAAATAAATACAGTACTGTACTGTATATCTGACACTCGTTTTTTGCCACTAAATCTTGCACACGTTTTAAAAACAGCATTTGGATAGCGTCACATTCTTCTTGCTGTTCTAACCACTTCATAACTGTCTCAAGGCCGTGAAAAGCTTCCTCACTGGATGGTCCTTTTTCAGCATGGTTGTTATCACTAGGTTCTTGATTGTCGATGGCACTGGCAATGATTTTATTGTCTGACAATATCTGATAGACACGGTCATCGGCATCACATTCGAGTCAGTCTTGAATGTTTTTGTTGTCACATTCTTCAAATCCATAACATTCTTTAATCAGCCCACACAGATGTGATACAAATTGGCTGTTTGGTGGTTCTTCAGGTGCAGTGATAGACTTGGGAGGTGCTAGTCAGGGATACGGAGTAGTTAAGACTCTTGTATCACTTACTTGGCAGCTATTCCTTGAAAATAGCCCTCTGTTTGTCTTACAAGGATGGTTTTCTGTCCGAAGAAATCGAGGGTAGAGGGCTTTAACTAATAAGTTAATTTACAGTTTGAATGTTAATTTAAAGTGGAATTAGATGATCATGTAATCACCCTCTTCCTTCTGTCAGGATTCCCGACACCAGTTAATCAGTTTTGTTGTACGCAGATTAACACGCGTATTGATATTGACTGGAGATGAACTTCTCATTTTGTTTCAGATACTTGAAAGACATTTTTATAACAAATAAAACAAAGATTTAATGAAACAAAAATAAATAAGATTTTACAATATCGATTCTTCGAATAAAGCTATTTCGAGTGAGAGAGCTCACAATTTCTGTTAAAAATCATACTACCTCATATTATGTGTCTTTTTGTCTTCTTCTCGCATCTTTGGTTCTGGAGGAATGTTCTTTCTTATGTTCTTGCACGGCACATAAATAAATCTTTTTCTTCACTATATTTATCGACTTAATAATTTATTTAGGAGACTTCGGGAATCGGTTATGGGTGTTGGCCTTCGGGAGCTGGTGTGGAATACGTCTGTCCTCTTTTGGATCTTCTGGCGTACTCTCTGAAAGATGCTAGATTCTTCCTCTTTCTCATAAATTTTCACCAATCATCAATTCGTATTTTTCCACGTGAACAGGAAAAAGGGATTTTACTGAGGGGTTGACAGTTCCCAGGGTGACTAAGATTTTTAAGAGATAAGGGAAAACAAATGGATGTTTCAACTTCTGTTGAAGGAAGTGATTTTTACCAGTTTCCTTTGTTTTAAAAAATATAATTTTCCCATCAAAATCAACGAATATTTTTGTCTAAAATTTTACTTTTTCCAATTAAATTTTTAATTAATCACAGGGGTGGTTCGCATCTCACAGACTCATCTGATGGTAGGAACTTATTCCAAGCTGTTACTAGTGTAGTGTCCTTGACAGTAGCCCAAGCATCTGCTGCCATATACATAGCATCCCTTCAAGTTAATTTCAGTGTACACTTGCTGAATTGTTTTTTCACATTCTTCCCCGAGCATTACCATACGCAGCAATGCCTTTCTGTAATATCGTTTAAAGCTTTCAATGACCTCTTGATCCATCGGTTGGAGGACTGAAGTAATTTTGGGAGGCAAGTAAACAACTTTAAACTTTCCATTTTCTCTTTCCAGTGAAATGTTTGAGGGATGACTTGGGGTGCTATCAATCAACAACAAAACATTTCTGGTATTCCCAGTTTTAAGCTGATGCTTTTTGACTTCAGGGATAAATACAGTGTCATACCATTCTATAAAAATGCTTGTATCCATCCATGAATTCTTTTGATTTTTGTAGATGATCGGCAATTTTTTCATTCCCTTAAAGCACCGTGGATTTTTAGACTTTCTTATGATTAGCAAAGGTAGCCTGTGCGTTCCGGTAACACTTTCGCATACCATAACAGCAATGCATGATTTGCTTTCCTTAAAACCAGGTGCTGACATTTCATTCTTAGAAACTAAGGTTTCTGTTGGCATTTTCTTCCNATGTCGATAATCGTTGGAAAAGTCGGAAAAATAATATAGTACTTTACAACCTCTTGATCCATTGGTTGGAGGACTGAAGTAATTTTGGGAGGCAAGTAAACAACTTTAAACTTTCCATTTTCTCTTTCCAGTGAAATGTTTGAGAGATGACTTGGGGTGGGATCAATCAACAACAAAACATTTCCGTATTCCCAGTTTTAAGCTGATGTTTTTTGACTTCAGGGATAAATACAGTGTCATACCATTGTATAAAAATGCTTGTATCCATCCATGAATTCTTTTGATTTTTGTAGATGATCGGCAATTTTTTCACTCCCTTAAAGCACCACGGATTTTTAGACTTTCCTATGATTAGCAAAGGTAGCCTGTGTGTTCCGGTAACACTTTCGCATACCATAACAGCAATGCATGATTTGCTTGCCTTAAAACCAGGTGCTGACATTTCATTCTTAGAAACTAAGGTTTCTGTTGGCATTTTCTTCCAGTACAAACCAGTTTCATCTGCATTGTAGACATTGTTTTTTTTTTGTAACCATCCTTATTTTTCAAACGTTCAGCTGATTCAGTATCAGCCAACAATTTTTCACCCTGGATGTCCAATTCCCTAATTCCATGCCTAGATTTGAAATGCATAAGCCAGCCGGTACTTGCTTGAAAATCAGCGTTACCTCCTAGTTTCTTGTTCATTTGAAGAGCTTTTACACAAATCAAAGGGCCACTTATTGGTTGTCCTTGGCTATGTACCTGCATGAACAAGTGTAAACTACAATGTCCAAATCTTTTTTTTCTGTGCAAGCTTCCATTCTCATGTCAAATACACTCGCAAATTTTTTAATGGCATCACTGTTCTTTTTAATGTCTGTTATTGTGGTTTTTCCAACTCCATATTCCTGAGCTAAGCTTTAATCTACTAGCACTGCTTTTCAACTGATCAATTATTGTAAGTTTATCGGAAACACTGAGAACAATGCATTTACGTTTAGTCGCCATTGCGAACGTTACAACAACTACAGCACAATCTGTTACAAGTGTGAAATACACAGATCCAAAATTTATATCTCCAATGAAAACAGATTCCAATTCAGCACGACGCACAATCCTCAGAAAAATCCACACAAAACAAACCACCACTCATAATTAGAAAATTAAGCCTCGTTTAAATACTGGCCTCCCTTTCATGGTCAACTAAATCACGCAAAATTCTAACAAAAATAATATTAAAGTAGCCAAGACATAGCCAAATATTGTAGTGCCACATCACTAGCGAATATTTGAATTTGACGACTAGAACACGGTCGGTGAACCGATGTGACAGTTGATCGGGGGTCAGATAATCGAGGCTCTACTGTATTGTACTACAAAAGATATAAAAATTTACCTCCAGAAAAAATTATTAGTACCTTTTGGAAAAAAATCGAGTGACGGATTATCTCTCACACTCATTTTCACGTACAATACAGTACAACAGCACAACAGTTCATAGAAAAATGTCACAAAAGTTTAACCGTAAACTAAGAGAAAGAATTGTGATAAAATGCAGGTCAAACTTCGTCGTCTTATCATTGGCAGAAGCATTGTATGTACATTGCTATGACTCAGTACTTAATGTATTGAGTCATAGCAATGTACATACAAATTTGTTAAATACCGAGTCATAGCGATGATACTAATCCAAATAGCAGAATTTTCACAAAGGTATTATGTGCAAATTCATATATGTATTAACTATGTATCAACAGGAACTATTTCTATTTGTAGTTAAATTTCAAAAAATATTGGTTATTCAATGACTAATTTGGAGTTAGTGACATTCACATTGTGGCATTTTGCAGCGATACTTCAGAAAAAGGTTAATCTTCGTTAACACATGGAAGCAATGCCATTACCAATTGTCACCAGTGAAGAATGATAACTTATTTAATCCTAGTATTAAATTATAAAGACAAAAATTAGATTATGTGTATTTTTTTGAACACCCGACTGGTTTTACAAAATGTTGAATTATCAAGAGTTGTGTTTTTGAGACTTTTACTGTATTTTTTCTTCTACATTCCATAATTCAATTCCTGACAAAAATGTTTTATAAATGTTGAAAATGCTCAAAATATTTTATTAAAAATGTTTTTTGTAAATTTAACACCACCAAAATGAGTAATCATCTTAACTAAAGGCCTTCGTATTAGTTTACAGAAGTGTTTTTCAACTGCCAGTCCTTGATAAACTTTCATTGATCCACAGAAAAATACTCGATCATATCAACAGTCGATTACGGGTGACATTTAAATAGCAACTAGATCACCATATGTACCGGTACTTAGTTACATACAATATCTCTGTACAAGCATAGTTTATAGTTGCATATAATTACTGGTCCACATAAAATTATCCATAATTTTACCAGTTTGAAGTTAGAAAAAGGTCAAAAAACACTGGCATACACCACCTTTATTTTGCGAAAGAATACAAGATTCTTTATGTTCTTCTGCTCCGAAGAAGAGAAAGCATTATGAGCAATTCTCCTATTGGCAAGAGAAGAAAATGAAGTGGCCATCCCCCTGCATTCAAGATTCTCTGGAGTTAAGTAAAGAAGATTATAGCAGCTAATGACGTCTTGTATCCCATAACAACATGAATTTAAAAATAGACTATGTTCAAATTTGATGTTGAGTTTTTATAGCAAGTTTTTACCCCCAATGGCAGGCTGGAAAGCAAAAGAATAAGTGGATTTAAAGAAGATACTTTAATAGTCTTCCAGAAAGCAGTAAAACGTAGATTACAAAAGTTTGGTGATATTCATCCTCATCCCCAAATACTATAGAGATAAGAATGAACTAGCCACTGTGGTTACTCAGCCAAATTAACCAATGCATCTTTATCAGTGGGAAAGTTTATACAACACTAATCTTTCAAACTCTTCTTTATTAACATTGGCATTCTAATTTCAACTGTTCGTGCCCAACAATGGCCCATTAACTGGGTAAAAAATGTCAGCATTCTTTAAACTTCACCCACTGTTAAAGGTCTATGGAAATATTAACTTATATAGGAGACGACCAAATGGCAGCCTACCGCTCTGGAGATCAGGAATCAAATCTAGATCAAGTTTGGATGTGTTGGGCCTCGTCCATCACCATCCATCCACCCCATCGTGAGCCCAGCCTAGCCCATAGCGGGCTCGATAAAAAGAGCCTCTTAATGCTTGCAGGTGAAAAGAGTTATTAAAAAAACTTTCATGGGAGCAAGTAATAATAAATTTTCACATTTTTCCCATGCTTGAACCTGAAGAGAAGTTATTAAGTGACTTGAAATTGTTCTTTATTTCTTTTTAATTAATTTAATTAATTAAAATAAAACATNTGAGACTTTTACTGTATTTTTTCTTCTACATTCCATAATTCAATTCCTGACAAAAATGTTTTATAAAATGTTGAAAATGCTCAAAATATTTTATTAAAACTGTTTTTTGTAAATTTAACACCAACAAACTGAGTAATCATCTTAACTAAAGGTCTTTGTATTAGTTTACATGAGTGTTTTTCAACTGCCAGTCTTTGATAAACTTTCATTGATCCACAGAAAAATACTTGATCATATCAACAGTCGATTACGGGTGACATTTAAATAGCAACTAGATCACCACATGTACTGGTACTTAGTTACATACAATAACTCTATATAAGCATACAGTAGTTTATAGTTGAATATAATTACTGGTCCACATAAAATTATCCATAATTTTATCAGTTTGAAGTTAGAAAAAGGTCGAAAAATACTGGCATACACCATCTTTATTTTGCAAAAAAATACAAGATTCTTTATGTTCTTCTGTTTCAAAGAAGAGAAAGCATTACGAGCAATTCTCCTATTGACAAGAGAAGAAAATGAAGTGGCCATCCCCCTGCATTCAAGATTCTCTGGAGTTAAGTAAAGAAGATTATAGAAGCTAATGACGTCTTGTATCCCATAACAACATGAATTTAAAAGTAGACTATGTTCAAATTTGATGTTGAGTTTTTATAGCAAGTTTTTACCCCCAATGGCGGGCTGGAAAGCACAAGAATCAGTGGATTTAAAGAAGATACTTTAATAGTCTTCAAGAAAGCAGTAAAAGGTAGATTACAAAAGTTTGGTGATATTCATCCTCATTTCCAAATACTATAGAGATAAGGATGAACTAGCCACTTCTTTACTAACATTGGCATTCTAATTTCAACTGTTCGTGCCCAACAATGGCCCATTAACTGGGTAAAAAATTTCAGCATTCTTTAAACTTCCCACTGTTAAAGGTCCATGGAAATATTAACTTATATAGGAGACGACCAAATGGCAGCCTACCGCTCTGGAGATCAGGGATCAAATCTAAACGAGTCAAAAAAATTCAAAAAATTTTTTGAAGTTTGGATGTGTTGGGCCTCGTCCATCACCATCCATCCACCCCATTGTGAGCCCAGCCTAGCCCATAGCAGGCTTGATAAAAAGAGCCTCTTAAAATGCTTGCAGGTGGAAAGAGTTATTAAAAAAACTTTCATGGGAGCAAGTAATAATAAATTTTCACATTTTTCCCATGCTTGAACCTGAAGAGAAGTTATTGAGTGACTTGAAATTGTTCTTTGTTTCTTTTGATTAATTTAATTAATTAAAATAAAACATATTTATTCTAATGATTTTAAGCTATTCCACACAAATGACAGTAAAGTTTGGCTGGTTATATGTTAACTTTATCAAAGTAATTATTTATTAAATATGTAAGAAAATAAAAATTTACCTCGCACTTTTCTTTTACCCATGTTTATAAATACCTAAAAATATAAAATAAATACCTAAAATAAATTATCAAACTCTTAAGTTTATTAAATTTAAATCAAAATAAAATATATTTTATATCATCATCAAAAACTATGTTTTATAAATAAGTAATGTAAATAAATTTATAATTTATAAACTGTAAACATGTTTATAATTTCACAGAATGATTCATATATTATGGAATAATTTTTGAACTTCTGCGCCACGAAATATTCAATCTAAAAATATTTTTGTCAATATATTATAGTTAAAAGTTATTGTTTTTGTTGTTTTAATTAGCTTTGAATTCAAATAGATCTCCGTCTTCATGGTACTAGCGTGGCTGCCTGTCTGGAGATCGACACAGTTATAGCTGTGATTAACTAAAATGCGACAAAAGCCTTCATTTCAAAGACAGTCATGCAAGACAATTTTCTCCTTTCAAATGCATCATCAAAAAAGTACATCTATATTATCAAAATATATATCTACTTTAATTAAAGCTAATGCTATGCATGTAACACAAAGCATCATCTTTAGTTAGTGTAGGTGCATAACATGTTAGCAATTCAAAAATTGTTTATCGAATCACAATTTTNTAAGCTATTCCACACAAATGACAGTAAAGTTTGGCTGGTTATATGTTAACTTTATCAAAGTAATTATTTATTAAATATGTAAGAAAATAAAAATTTACCTCGCACTTTTCTTTTACCCATGTTTATAAATACCTAAAAATATAAAATAAATACCTAAAATAAATTATCAAACTCTTAAGTTTATTAAATTTAAATCAAAATAAAATATATTTTATATCATCATCAAAAACTATGTTTTATAAATAAGTAATGTAAATAAATTTATAGTTTATAAACTGTAAACATGTTTATAATTTCACAGAATGATTCATATATTATGGAATAATTTTTGAACTTCTGCGCCACGAAATATTCAATCTAAAAATATTTTTGTCAATATATTATAGTTAAAAGTTATTGTTTTTGTTGTTTTAATTAGCTTTGAATTCAAATAGATCTCCGTCTTCATGGTACTAGCGTGGCTGCCTGTCTGGAGATCGACACAGTTATAGCTGTGATTAACTAAAATGCGACAAAAGCCTTCATTTCAAAGACAGTCATGCAAGACAATTTTCTCCTTTCAAATGCATCATCAAAAAAGTACATCTATATTATCAAAATATATATCTACTTTAATTAAAGCTAATGCTATGCATGTAACACAAAGCATCATCTTTAGTTAATGTAGGTGCATAACATGTTAGCAATTCAAAAATTGTTTATCGAATCACAATTTTAATCTATAAGTATATTAAACTTCTTTTCTTCCAGATTACTCTAAATTATTTAAAATTATAATTAAGCAGATTTATAGCCCGAATTTTAATCTGTTCCCCATAATCACATAAGATATATTATATTATATACCTATATATACAAAATCAAAATATGTATGTATAGTTAGCACCACAAAAGACTGCACTCAGTCAATACTAACCATGCCTATTTTAGTGAGACAGGACGACGGGATAAGATAGTTCTGTGGAAATTTTGTTACACACGCACGTACTCGAACCGTACGAGTTTTATCAGCTACAATATGTCACTTTTATTCGAAAACGGCATCCGTGTAAACCAAAGTGAATTTTCTCTATCGGTTTATTTAATCCTTTCCCTCTTCCCGCATAAAATTTTGAAAAATCCCTTCTCAGTGTGCATTTTCACGACGTACCCTAACCACGTACCAAATTTCACCTCTTTAGGTTCGGCGGTTTGCTCTGGACAATGATGTATCACTCAGTCAGAACATGTAATTTTATATATATAGATTTAGTAATTAATTAAATATAATCACAGAAAAGTAGCCCGACGTAATCCGGCGGTCGTTCGGCCTTATAAATTTATTGGGTTTTGTGATTTTTCTTTACGTACAAACTTGATATTAGATATAAATGTGTTTGACTGACTATTAAATCCATAGATCACCTTATTGANACTGCACTCGGTTAATACTAACCATGCCTATTTTAGTGAGACAGGACGACGGGATAAAATAGTTCTGTGGAAATTTTGTTACACACGCACGTACTCGAACCGTACGAGTTTTATCAGCTACAATATGTCACTTTTATTCGAAAACGGCATCCGTGTAAACCAAAGTAAATCCTCTGTCGATTTATTTAATCCTTTCCCTCTTCCCACAGAGAATTTTGAAAAATCCTTCTTAGTGTGCATTTTCACGACGTACCCTAACTGCGTACCAAATTTCACCTCTTTAGGTTCGGCGGTTTGCTCTGGACAATGATGTATCAATCAGTCAGAACATGTAATTTTATATATATAGATTTAGTAATTAATTAAATATAATCACAGAAAAGTAACCCGACGTAATCCGGCGGTCGTTCGGCCTTATAAATTTATTGGGTTTTGTGATTTTTCTTTACGTACAAACTTAATATTAGATATAAATGTGTTTGACTGACTATTAAATCCATAGATCACCTTATTGAACCTCTCCTACTTTCCCAATCCCAATTATCAGCCAGGTGATAATTTTCCTGGGTGATAATTGGGAAAGAAGGACAAGACCAATAAGTTCTAATAGCAAGTTTAATACAGTCACGAAAAGTGCTTTATAACCATAGAGAAAAGTTTTGAAACAAAGAGTAATACCCATTCCATCACTTAATCTCCCAATGGTTTGTATCCACTGAGTGCAATCTCTCATCTTGCTATATATGTACCGTACATCTTAAAACAAATACATTATATATAAATACGTCTGTCTCGGGTGTATTTTAATTATACAAACAAAAATATTAAACTGACTCATATAAAAATAATTACCGAAATATTTTATATTCAACATAGAAACACGTGACAAAAGTAATAACTTTTCGCGCCAGCAACACAAGTTAGAGTGTTGCCATCTCTCAAAATATTTTATAAATTTTTTTCCGTAATTATGTCTATTCGGTATGATGAATTTAAAATAATAAGTATAATAATTATTATGCTTATTTCTAAGTTTTAAAATTATTGTCCGAATAAAAAATAAATTGATAAAATTAAAAATTCATATTATAATTTTTGTAAAATTACTAGGCGACCGGATGGTCGAGCGATCATGGCCAAGGTCGGTNCATTGAACCCACTGCAGATTTTTATATTGAAAATATTGATAATCAGCAGGTAAATCTTAAAAATAATTATATTCCATAAAAAATATTGTTTAAGCTTATAATGAAATAATTACCTTTCAGATTTCTACTAATGACAAAAGTTGTCAAAGTAAAAGAAAAAGGAAACAGCCTGAAGCAGCTGATGCTATATATGAACATGCAAAAAGGAAAAAAGAAACTCTTGAAGAAGAGCACAGTTTAAAAATAAAAATTATGGAAGAAGAACATAATATGAAAATGAAGCTGATGAAAGCTCAGCTGAAAGTGCAAGAAAAGATATTACAAATTTTAGAGAATAACCCGTCATGTCTTCAGTTAACAAATTTATAAATGTACCTTTCAACAAAACATATATATATATAATGTAAAAAGTGTTAATAGAAAANTTCTATAATTAATTCTTATTATAGTTCTTAATTTACAAAAATCTTTTATTAAAGTAAAAGGTAAAACTGTTTCCACTGACTAATTCTGTACAACTCCGGGGCCATTTTTATACGATTCATCGTGATATATTTCGAAATATTTATTCCATTCTATAATTTTTGCTAGCCATTAATCAGGAGGTAAGCCCTCCATAAGATAAATGTTGCACCCATGACGGAATGCTATATTTGTAATGATTTTTAATATTGTTAGTGGAGTTAATTAAGTTTTGGTATTTTTCTTTATATTTATAGGCAAAATATCCTGCTATATACTCGAGAGCATCGTAAGAAGTTTATTCAAAGATTGTGTTAAAGTTGTGAGGGTCGTAAAAGCGCGTCGAAATTTCGACTAATTACAAACTTTAACGTCAGAAAGTTTCGAAGATAGAATTGGGTCAAGAGGGTGTGTTGATGACAGAACCCAGATGGAACGAAAATTTTTTTCGAATCATAGAACAAACGCGACGCGATGATAAACAACAGGGGAAAATGTCGACAGAGAGAAAGAGCTTTGTTGAGATGCTCGCGAACAAGTGCCGGGTCGACCAGCGCGAACATTAAAAGCTCCGTCATCACCTCTCCGACCTTTTCCCGACCCGGATTGGTCTCAAGTTTCGCCTAGAAACAAAGGAATGACCAATCGGGGTAAGGGAGAGGGTGAATGGGACCAATCAAAAGAGTGAGATTCGGGGAAAATCTTATAAAACCTCCGAATCTCAAGGACAGAAGAGAGAATCTCAGCCGCTTCTCTCCGAGAGAGAATCTCAGCCGCTTCTCTCCGAAGAGGAATTCCCAGCCGATTCTCCGCAGTTCTCCACTCGGACCAGGTTCTCCACCAGTGACTAACATCCGCAACGTCACCGGACAGAGGCACCTGTGCAACAGACACTCTCCTGTCAAGCCCGGAACACCAGTCAGCGCCCGTTCGTCGACATCAAGGAGCTCCCACCAAAGCCGATCTAGATCGCATTGTTATTGTCATTATGTGAGTTAACCTTATGTTAAAATAAACGGTTTTCGTGTAAGACACTTGTCATCTCTGTCTCCTACCGCCACCACCCACATACGGTTTGACCCTAGGTTTTCCTGACGCGCAATTAACGTATTGCCCCCAAAATCAGCGAACTTACAAAGTCTAGATTGCGTGTAGAGTTTCCTGAAGATTTATTTGAAGAAAAAGTAGTTTTACATTCAGTATATTGGTCTGTATTTTCACTTGATACTTCTACACGTGCTTTCTCTAAAACTTTGGGTTAATATATTCCTCTTGTCTTCGATCTGTAGTATTTAGTTTTGACTCTAAAATACCAGGATTCTTACCTAAAATAATCAATCTAATCCTATATATAGCATTTAATGGGCTTGGATGTTCATTAGGACCCCCGGCTTCTAATTTGAAAAAAAAAGTTTTCCAGACAATCTTGATTTAAGTGCAGATGTATTTTATATCAAAAGTCGATTTTGTATCTTGAAAAAGATCAATTAGCGATTTCATTGAGATTATCATTCCTTTCTGGAAAATTTGGAGGGCATTTTTTCCACTTGCTCTCATTGTTGAGATTATTTTTATCATTTTATTTAAATGTTCTTCTTGTAATTCCAAGTCTACACCATATCCATTTTTGCTTGGAACAGAACCTTTTGGTGCATAGCTATTAAAAATGTCGAACCACATATTTATATCTCTAATATACGTTTCATTGATAATAATAATTGATTCATAATAAACGTTTCATTGATATTCACATTCAATTCTTTCCATAAACTTATGTTACTGCAACTACAGTCACTGACGCAAGCTACTACATTATACGATAGTAAATAAAGTTCTGCTATTAATTTTAAAAGTATTTCTCTTGTCATTTTTTGATCAAACCCGATGTAAACAGGTTGCTTCCAATTTGAAAAAAGAAGGTTATTATTGCAACCATACACAGCACACCTAGTACTCAGCATTTTGTTCTTCACCTAACATAAAAATATAGCTTTAAATATTTAATGACTTATATTTAAATCATCTTACCTTATAAAAAACTTAGTCAAATTAAACAATTACAGAAATATTAAAATAAATCACTTCGTTAATCACAAAATTGGACGAATATTAAAAGCGAAAACTAAACACGTGCACACCCTGCTTAATGTAAACAGAGAGGTCAGGTCTCGTGCTGACGTCACTAACTTGGCATTCCTGGCTAACATTGTAGAATAGGGATCTGGCTATCCTTGTAGTATATAGTCCTTGGATCAAGGCGACAACCTACCGCTCTAAAGGATCCGGTTTCGCATTCAGATGGGTCGTTAATATAAAAACTTGGATTTAGAAAATTTAATTTGTCTGACATTTCAAACACATTTAATCATAATATTAAATCGATGATAAACATTACATTACAGTACGCATATCTGTCGGCTTTGGAGGCTTGGGGATCCGGGTTCGAATTTGCACGAGTCGGAAAGTACAAGAATTTACTGGGGAAGTGTGTTTGAATATGTTGACTCTTGTATTTCACCAATTGTAATGTTACTCATTTTCTTTGGCCAAAAATACGATGGATATTTGATAAAGAAGGTCGTCAAACATTCGACGGTCTGGATTTCCAGATTTTAGAAAAGAAAGTTGCAAAACGCCAGCCTAAGAGGTATTCCTCTAAATTGGTTACAGTCTTATTTGTCAAAAGATATTATTACGTCAAAGTAGAAAATTCTATCTCTAACTTCTTTAAACCAAACAAGGGTATTCTCCAGGGCTCTGTCTTGGGTCCATTGCTTCTTAAACACCATGTTGGAAAGTAGTACAAACTTTTTCTAACTCCTCCGAACACTTTTGTAAATACGCAATAAAGCAAAGACACAGATCAGCAACACGACACTTGGGCGATAGAGGGAGTTCTCCCGGGAGGACTTTCTATGGGAAACTGGCCCCTATTTTAATTTTACAAAACGAAGAAAATACGGAAAACTCCACGTTGGTGAAGCTCGAACCTACGACCAACTATCAGTGTTCGGTGGTTTTAACCACTCGGACACTAGTGTTAATTATGTAATGCAGATGTGGGTGAGTGGGTATGCAGATTATCTTAACGATGCGTTAAAAGGGGTGAAGGAGTTTACAAAAACGTTACGTTATACTAATGTATTTATCCTTGAGAAACAGAATTACTGTATTCTTTTTTGTTTATTAGCGAACCGTAGCGTTTATGGTATGTTACTGCTTTTTACGTAATTAATAAAATAACGTAACGTTCGGTACCCCTCGCTATGTATTATTCTTTAGTACAAGAAGATCGATGGAAAATATGAGTTACGTAATTTTGGGGTGAGTATCGAGACATTCCTACTCACCTATTGGTGAGCCTCCACACACGTTATACAGCGAGTTACGTGGGGTGGGGATGGTAGTTTAAAAGTATAAAACAATGCGTTACACAATTTATGAATAATTCCATATATTAATACTTAAAGATCTTTACAATTATTTAACTGTAACGAATACAATTCACATAGAAACATAAGGGAAAATTTAATACAAAATGTATCGTATATATTAGCGGCGTTATTGAGCCGAGCCGTGTTTGAACCACGGCGAAATGCGACAGTAAAAATTACATTTTTTATATGTAAAAAATATATACATTATATAAATAATTGTAAAAAAGAGAAAGTTATTTTTATTTGAAATCTTATAGAATACATAAAAGAAGTTAAGTTTACAAGTGGCTAAGTGGATAAAACCACTGACCACTGGTAAGTTAGTTTATCGCGGATTCGCGCCTCACTAACGGGCTGTCAATGTAAAGTTTTCGCGTTTTCTTCACTTCTCAAACACCTAATCGGGCACCTGTTTCTTACAGGAAATTCGCCCGAAAACACTATCCATTGACAGATCTCCCGTGTGTCACATTTCTGTATCCCACCAAACCAGCCTTATAGGGACTAAGCCGGCATGGCTTCTGTACTCATTATGAATATAGAAGAAAGGCGGAGAGTCAAAAATGAAAAAAAAAACTACATTAATTACAAAATCTGGTATAATAGCTGATAAATACTTAGATTTAGTATATGTCTCTTCAATCCGAATGGTTAACAAACGGTAAACTTTCTTTCAGTTCTGAGGTTAAGTATTCCTTTATTGTAAATTATACATGCATTTCAGGCTTGTATGAGCCCCTCTTCAGTGTAAATTCTCAGATGGTTGAGTAACACTTAAAAAAAATTTTTTTCATTTTATCATTATTATTTAAAATATACTTTTGTAAAAATTTCTTATATAACAATGTTTTTCCTGAAAGATATAAAATTCGAGCAAATATTTTGGGCGATATCTTGGCGATGTTTCGATCGAAAAGTTCGATTTTAGAACGAAGATGTCTGGCAACACTGTCTTTAGACTCGTGTCGTATAAATGCGTCAGCCAGCGCCTTCCGCCTGATTGTTTTGTGTCGTTTCGTGCCATGTGAGGTAAGAGATTTTCAATCCGTTTCCATCTGCCTTCTATTGTTAACTTACAGTCTTTATTTTCTTCAGTTATTTTTATTATGTAATTAATTAAGGTTTAATATTATTAAAGAAGTAATTTTTTTGGAATTTGTCTCACATTTTAACGTGTAATCGTAGTGAATACCAATGTATAGAAATATGGCCGATTTACTTGTATAATTCGTGAAAGGCTCTCTTCGAATTTTTCCATTGTTTAATCTTCAAAATACATTATTTTGGCGATATTTTCATTCTTCGAGAGTGGGGAAAATGTTTTATTAATGTTTATAAATGGTTCCAAATATACTCTGCCATTATGCGAGATCCATTGTTGAGTGTTGCTAGTTGACCCAAGGAATAGATTATTAGGCATATTTAACTACAAATTCCATGTAGATTATGGTGAAGAGAGTGAATTTTCAATAATCTGGTTCCTATAATTCTCTTCTGCATGATGAATATTTAGTGTAAAGCTGCCCACACCAAATGTGTGTGATGCCATGTAGTGTTACAATGTAATAATATTGCTCTAAATCACTTAGGATAGGGTAAAAGACTCTGCGACATGATGACCAGGTCGCTTGAAGCTATGCGGCTAATCCATTGCATCTCTGCTAACCGTTCTCTACTCTGAAATACGCATAAAATCCTCTTCTTGGTTTGTTCAGAAACTGAGGCTGAAGTGTGGCATTGATGTTTTTTTGCTTGATATAGTGCAGTATACAAATGATCGTATTAGAAAAACCATTGTTTAAGCTACCAGAGAAAGATGCTAAATAAAATAAAGATTTTAAGTAAAAACAATAAGTTTTACACGGCCAACGATTATTTAATATTAAAATAATAAATGTACATTTATTATTTTAATATTAAATAATCGTTGGCCGTGTAAAACTTATTGTTTTTACTTAAAATCTTTATTTTATTTAGCATCTTTCTCTGGTAGCTTAAACAATGGTTTTTCTAATACGATCATTTGTATACTGCACTATATCAAGCAAAAAAACATCAATGCCACACTTCAGCCTCAGTTTCTGAACAAACCAAGAAGAGGATTTTATGCGTATTTCAGAGTAGAGAACGGTTAGCAGAGATGCAATGGATTAGCCGCATAGCTTCAAGCGACCTGGTCATCATGTCGCAGAGTCTTTTACCCTATCCTAAGTGATTTAGAGCAATATTATTACATTGTAACACTACATGGCATCACACACATTTGGTGTGGGCAGCTTTACACTAAATATTCATCATGCAGAAGAGAATTATAAAAACCAGATTATTGAAAATTCACTCTCTTCACCATAATCTACATGGAATTTGTAGTTAAATATGCCTAATAATCTATTCCTTGGGTCAACTAGCAACACTCAACAATGGATCTCGCATAATGGCAGAGTATATTTGGAACCATTTATAAACATTAATAAAACATTTTCCCCACTCTCGAAGAATGAAAATATCGCCAAAATAATGTATTTTGAAGATTAAACAATGGAAAAATTCGAAGAGAGCCTTTCACGAATTATACAAGTAAATCGGCCATATTTCTATACATTGGTATTCACTACGATTACACGTTAAAATGTGAGACAAATTCCAAAAAAATTACTTCTTTAATAATATTAAACCTTAATTAATTACATAATAAAAATAACTGAAGAAAATAAAGACTGTAAGTTAACAATAGAAGGCAGATGGAAACGGATTGAAAATCTCTTACCTCACATGGC